>NW_010131085.1:0-43302 GCF_000699245.1 Pterocles gutturalis
TCCTCAGTTTAGCCGCGAGGATACTGTGATACTATTAGACAACAATGGCAACCCTGTTAGTGAAGACCAGAGCAGAAGAGTATTAAGCACACCAGCCTTCGCCACCATTAGCTATGACCAGAAGTCTCATTATGCAGTCCCACATTGCACCAGGACTTAATCCTTGCTGGTTAGTCTTCTTAACACTAACATGCTTATAGAGTAAATGGGTTGTTTTCTTGAGTTTTCTTTCTAATTTCATTCTGTGCTTTGATCATCCCAATGTTGACCTTGAAATTACAGGAATCAGCAAAGGAGAAGAAAGGGATGATTTACTGTCCCTCATTCACCTTTCTCTGTTGGTAACTCTTTCATACATAAACGGTGAATAAAATTTTAGCACTGAGATCCCCAACCCTTTTGTCTTAGGCAGATCCATTCTCCTGCTGACAACTGTTTTTACATCTTTGCAGTGCTGAAATACAGACATTTGATAGTCATTTGTTTCTAGAGAGCAATGACACTGTACAACAGGGAAGTGTCAGATCCCTCATAAGTTATCACACCTCATGTAATGTGCAATACTGCACTTGGCCAGACTGAACAATGACAAAGCAAATTTTTGAAGATACAAATTTAAATTATGTTTTTTGTTTGAAAGAGAGGATTAGGTCTGAGTGTATATTATCAGCTGCTTCCAGTGTCACTTCTGAAACCTTTTAAATAAATAGCATGCTTTTAAAGCATGCTATTGCATCAGGCACAACAGTTGTGTCTAACAAATTATCATAATTCCCTGAACCCACCATTTATCACAGATCTCCTCTGTCTTAGCACTGAGACTTAAGCTTCCAGTGTCAAATTGACATAGTCTAGTCACCATGACAGATATCACGGTTAACTCATTTTACATCAGCTGTGACCTTCCCTGTTAGCCTGTCTCAGCAATAGAGGTGCGTTCTTCATAAAACTGCAAGAAAGTCTACTTGGGAGTTAAATATGTAGCATCACAGCTGGTTATTATCATAATTATCTGCATGACCTGATGCTCACTCACACTCTGCTAACTGTCCTCACCAGAAGTCTTTGGTCTGTCTACAGGCAATCTATAGTGAGATCTGTTCCCTGCATGTCATTATTCCTCTTGAGCACCAGAAGCCACTTACTCTTCCTAAGCATAGATTTTTTTTCAGATTTCCACACTTGACTCTGTTCAGCGTCTTTCTATACAAATCCTGGACAGTATAAGCATGAGGTACACAGTGCAGCATAGGTGAGAATGCAGGATCTGAAGTGCTCCTCTCCACCACAGGGTGAGTTGTGGAACCTTCTCAAAACAAGGGCTTGAGGAGACAGGTGAACAACCTGTTATGAACTAGTTCCCAGAATGGCTCAAATTTGTACAGTGCTAATGAGGTACCATCCCTGGGATACATTCACAATAATGTTCATGACAAATATGGGTAGCTGAAGTACATTTATAATACAGTTATTAATTTACAGCAATATAGTTTTACACACAGTTTTACTAAATCCTGAGCATTTCTTATGTTAGTAAGGGTTTTAACCCATGGCTTTCCACAACTCATCTCTATCAACAGATTTGGTTGTCATAGCTTTACATTTCAGAGTAACTGGAAGAAGTTGTTAAAATTATTAATAGTCTGAAACAATGGGATTGTTAATTTAACTGCTCTGTTGGAGGTCACAGTAACTTAAAATTTCTGTATATATGAAGACAATCACCTACTTCAACCTTACATTGACACTTCATTGACATTTAATGATTAATGACATTTTTTACAGGAATGAGTAACTATTTAAAATGCAAGTTACTGGTATATTACTGTTTCTCACTTACAGAGTTTCAATTTTCTGATTTAGGAACAAAACCCTATTAATTAACCAAGCACTCACACAGCACTGACAGCAATTTCAAAGTCAGTCTCAACTATCCATTTTTTTCTCCACACAAAATCTTCAATAAACTCTTGTAAAATTCATATAAATATAAATATATCTGTGTTTGTGCATACATGTGCAGGTAAGATGCCTGCATTTAGGTATGAAATAGGAAATGAAAATCTTATTCAAATTCTGTTAGATATTCTTTGATCTTTCCATCTACATAGTATCTGTATAACTGATTTTCTCTAGTATTAACTCCACCCTTAACTGATCCACGTACCTGGTGATTTACTTGATTCATCTTCCTATTGAGTCCCTGAATGACTTCTACACGTAATTCTTGATTTATTAAATAAAGATTTTACTCCCAGCTTCACAGAATTTTTGCAGAGTTGATTTAAAGCCCGCCTCCCCCCAAAATCTCAAACTTCTCTTTTTAAAGAAAAATTATGACTTTTTAAAAAATATGAAGTGCACAGTATACACAGTCTTTCATAAACGTTTTCTAAAAATTTTAAATATATAGTCATGACAGGTCTAAAGGGGTCTGGCAAACAGGTCATTGACAGTGTGCTCCTTACAACAACGTTGTGTTAAACCATCTTTTTCCTCCATCTTCTCACTCTCAAAAGTTCCAAAGAAATGCAGAGGTCTGAAAAATATCGTCCAAGAACTACCTAAAAAACAATACATCAAAAATCTTGAACTATACCTCATTTATTTGTTCTGTACAGTGACAACCGTAGAAAAGGCTTACTCATGGTAAGGCCATTGCATTGCTAACCTGCTCAAATCCAGCCAGAGGAGAAGCATACACTTGTGCATCTAAACCACACATCTCTCAGCCAGCAGACAGCTATTCTCCCAGCTAAAACTGGTACCAAGCTTTCTGAGCCATCTCAACACTATTCACATGCCTAGATCACACTATCAGAAAGATGATGCCACGTAACAACACTGGTCTACTATAAAGCTGAATTTCACAAAGTAATAAAGTGGAAACTGTTTTCCTTTGGTTTTGCTTTGGGAAAGAGAAGACAATTTAGTATCCATATCTTCAAAAAGAACACCAATGCTTTGGCTTCTTTTTCCTTATTTTCAAATTTCAGTTCAAGTTGCTAAAGTAATAGCAATGAGTGTCTTATTGTCATAACAAGGCATAACACCTCTCATAAAAATGTGTTTCTCTTCACTATCATTATGTTTTCGGTTCTTCCTTGAAGTTCAGAAGACATGATAAGAGCTTTGAATTTATTATTGCTGATTATAGTTAGAGAATTATTTGGGATAATACCGCCTTCATTTTGAGCTAATGTACTTCACAGAAAGTCTGCAGCCTTAGACTTTAATCAGGTTCCCTTGTGTGGGTACCTCACACTTCTGTATTATGCAAGGTAAGCTAAGATCTTTCTGTATACAATAACTGCTCACGCACGTTAAAAATAAGGCTCTTCTAAAACAACTCAACCATCAAAAATTTTACACATCTCCTGCTTAATCAATACATCAGCATCAGAGAATGCTGATTCTGTAAACAAACCATTTGCAATTTTATTAAGTAAGAAGTGCCTTTGATTACATGTTCTAAGATATAATATTTTTGTCCATTTTAAAGTATTTGATTAAATTACTTAAGGAAGGACTTGTATTCAAACATTTTTAAAAGACTTAAATTACATGTCAGGTTTTTGTAGATTAATAAAGGTGAAGTACAACTTTATGAAAGAAAATATTTATCATGTGCATGACAACTATCTTTAAACAACAGCTACTCTCCAACCTTTTAGTGTTCTAATATATCACCCATAAAAACTACCATACTGTACAAAGGAATGTAACCATTAATGTTCACACATATTATGCAGTGCATGTTTAATATTTTATATCTTAGCAATTTTACAATTTGATCATAAATGAAATTTAAAACACACAGAGTATTCCAAAATTCAAGATTGCTTTGTTGTTTCTTTAAATATTTTCATCCAAGTACTCAATTTAAAATAGATTAAGCTGTAAAACTACACAGAATACTGCAGTTTTGAATATCAGCAAATAAAAGTTGACTATGTTCTATAAAACAACAATTGAACTCCTTGCTGCTGCATATATTCTTATTCAATAATTTTATGACAAATCATCCTTTGCTACACATGCTTGGCAGAAGGCATTACTTTGCTTTAACAGCTGTCCTGTTCATCCTTTTGAGTCATAAGAACTTCTGATCACAATTATTTCAACAACAAAATATAATAGTACAAGCGGATCATATAGCTAAAAACTTTCATAACAAACCAGTGGGAAAAGAAGATGGCTTGTAGGGATGATATCTAATTAGCATTCATCTGTAGTAACAAGCCACTAGTAAGCTAGCCATCAAAAGAAAAAGAGCTCCTCTACCTTAAGAGGGCCTGAAGGTTTAGCTTTAAATAGCAACTACAAAAGCAGTGCTGCAAATATATCCCAAGATATCAATATAATTCACAGGTTAAAATACAAAACTTATTTAATCCACTGCTGAATAATAAAGAGAATATACATATTTTTTAAAATTAGTTCTTAAAGTAAAAAATTATGATTAAAATCTGCCCGTGCACTGGTTTATATCTGCAAACTTGGGCAAGTGTGATTACCTATACAGTAGGTAAACACAGGATTATTTATAGGTGTTCACAAAAAAGAGTGGCCGGAACTAATTTTCTGTCAAATATATTTTTATCATCTATATAGGAACTACAGCAGTTTACCATATTTAAAGTACACTCAGATCCAAGAAGTCCAAATCTGTCTCTAAGAGAGAGGGACCAAAATATTCCAGCTGAGATGAACACCAAAGCTTTACCTCACTTCAGCATCAGGTCCATAAGAAAGACTTATGATGAGAACTACTTTCTGTTGATATCAACAGGCAATCAAAGCTGTATGGCAGACTCATGCCACTGGAAAAAATTTAGCGGGACGATGGGGGAACAGTTCCATATTCCCAAATCCATGGAATTACATTTATTTCATAGTTATACCTGTACTATATTTTATTAGCCACTTCCTTCCTTTACATTACTGGATGGAAGCCATAAAGAGTTAGCGAAGATTTTATGGCTAGAAAACCCAGTGTTCACTAAGTAAAAAGTTCTCCTCATCAAAGGAAACCATCACAAGGGAAGCACAACTTTATCAGCCTTCTTTTCACGCTGTGGCTGTATCCAGACAAGCAGGTACTTCAGACTACTTCTACAGCCAAGGAACAGACACAACATTTTCTGAAGGACAGTTCATCAGACCCTCCATCCTAAAAAATGAGGAGTGCCCAGCCTCATTGTTTTGACTGCCTAGATGACTCAGAGTATATAGGCCAGAAAGAACACCTTTGTCCCTTTAATGCAGCATCAAACTGAACCCATGCAAAAGCAACATACAAAACCTACCCCAAATCCATCTGTGAAATTAAGTTCTGCATTCCCAAGGGCTTTGACTGTAAAATGTTAGAATTAAATTGAGCTAAAAGAATTTCTAAAAAGAAACAGTCAGAAACATATTAAATCATTGAGGAATAATTTAAGGGTAGCAATTTAGTGATGTGATATATCATTTGCGATTATAACCGTTTTTTTCATTAGCATTTTGGAGTTAATTTCAACAAATGAATTAATGTTTAAAGCTCACTGTAGTGTACAAGATTGAGCCCTATGTCTATGAAGAATGTTTGACAACAGTAAAAGAGTTTCTGGGTTTAGTTGACATTTTATAGCTGAAGGTGAAAGAATTAAACAAATGGGAGTTACGCTTGTTTGACATTCTAGTTACCCTTCAGTTTATATGCTAAAGCTGTCCCAATATTTCAGCAGTAACACTCTGCTGCCTTGAAGCTTGCTATCAGAACTACATATCTCTGAGTACCTTCACAGCATACCCACAGTTTTTAATTGTAGGTAGCCAAGTTCTTACTTATTTTCTCTCAATTAAAATTAGAAAACCATAATGGAAATATTTTAATCAGAATACAGATTTTATTGAGTATTTTTCTGAAACTGAAGTGGCTGACAGTTGCAAATGTGATACAAAAATAAGGAAGCTTAAGTGGTTAACTTCTGCAGTAGCACAACCTCCACAGTCCATTTCTCTGAATCTTCTGCCTGACATGGCAAATAATTGCTACAGAATATTAGAACTCACAGGAGCTTCTGAAAAACTGGAGTGCAACTCAAAAGCGTAAGTGGATTTTCCGTTCAAGTTTCCAGTAGATCTAAACTAAGACTTTTCAAACCAGAAAACTACATGCCGATATGATATGTTAATAGAGCATAGCATATTTAAACTAATGCATTGAATTTGAGAATGTCTATATTGAGCCCTTGAATCTAACACACTCCACTTGTGTTACAACAATATGTAAACACTCATATTAAATGGAGGTTCATTTTATTTCTTCAGGGGCCCATTACCCAAGCATAAAATATGAATAATATTTCTTCCTCTTTGCCTGTCTCACGGATGGAGATTGCACAACACTCGGAACAAAAGAGATTTTGAGAATTTGTAAGTAAAATGGACACACCAATCTCTAGCCTTTTAATATGAACTACAATTCAAATAATACTCACAAAATCCTGAGAACTCTAAATTTGTCAAAAGCAAATAGTAAGTTAGGCTTTCTGATGCCTTAAAGAATTTCTATGTTCTCCAGTACTGAAAAGTCTAACTGTACTGGAAAAGTGTTCATAGTACATCAGATCCAAATTCATCCAAATCCAAACTTGTTATAGCTTTAAAGCTTAAACATAATTATAACTGCTATTATTATTATTTAAATTAAAACCAAGACAACTGCAGGAAAATCTTGATCCTAATGACACCAATGGAAAAGCTCACATAATCAATGGAGAATAGATGACACATAAAGTTGTCTGCGTTAAGATTTTTTGCATTCAAGTGTCCTGGTTCTGTCTTGGACAGAGTTAACTTTCTTCATAGGAACTAGTAAGAAGCTATGTTTTGGATTTGTGCTGAGAAGGCAGCTGATAACTTGCTGACATCTATAGTTGCTGCCAGGACACTCAAGGACTTTTCAGCATCTCTGCTGTGCCAGTGTCTGCAGGTGCAGGAGAAGCTGGGAGGGAGCACAGCCCCTATTACTAGTCTAGGATTCAACCTGAAGTTTAGGATAGAGATCCAAATTGGCCAATGACATATTCCATATCATGCACGTCATGCCCAGTACATAGATGAGGCTCTGTCCAGAAGTTCTTTCTCTTGCTCCGGGTCATTCCCTCTCCTCCAGGTGATCACCCTTTGCATCACTCCTCTCCCAGGGTCATCTCGCTTTCTTGGTCAGCTCTCAGTCTCCCGGACACTCACGCTCTTATCTCTTTTCCATGATTTTTTTGTGGTTTCTGGACTCTACCTGCTCTGGGATCATTCCCTGGGAGTGAGCTGAGCCTTGGTCACCAGGTGGTGAGCAGTTTCACTGTTTATCACTCATTTCTATATTTGTGTATGTTACTGTTATCATTATTACTATTATTGTTTTCAATATTATTGTAGTTTAGTTATTAAATCATTCTTATATCAACCCATGACTCTCTCATCTCTTTATGCCTTTAACTCTTCCCCATCCCTGGGAGGGGGAAGGGTGAGTGAGCAGCTGTTCTAGTGTTTGGCTGCCAGCCAGGGAGTAAAATCACAACATCAAGGCAGCCCAACAGATCTGAACTACACTGAACAACCCTTAATTTAGACATTGCAGGCCCTCAGACCTGCAGTGTTAGAGTCACTTGATCAAGACAACAGTTAAAGTAATTTTCACCCTTTGTTCTTATCTTTCCAGTTCGAGAGCTTCAGTCATAACTAAACACATTTTTGAGCACATAGTTTAATTTAAGAAATGAGCTGTAGGAACTGAAAGAAGTAAATAGCCTTCAAAACAGAACCAAATCTGTTTTTCATTTGTTTTGACAAATTTTAACCACCTACTCTAGAGAAAATAAGAATAATGCTAATTTAGCACGTAATGGACCCTGAGCTATCCATTTAAAAATCTTGTAAGAAGTAGAGTTTTAAAACAGCTTACCTAACATGGCAGGGGATTCTTTTGTTTATTTTTCTGCGTTGTTTTTTTTTTTTTTTTAAAGGAGACATACTTTTAGTAGCAAGAGACTTCTCAGTTACGCTGCAGTTGCCTGCTATAAATTTATTGAGCCTGGTAAGAGCAAACACAAAGTCTATGCTACCCCTGACACCATGAATCAAAGTGCTAGGTAATAAAACATTGCATCTTAAGCTTCTTGATTGAGAATTCCTCACATGCTTGCTTACTGAGATGTGGAATGCATGCTGATGCGCCTGTGAATGAGGAAAAAGTAATGTGATAAGCCAATGATTTATTTTCTCTGAGATCCACAAAATATCAAAAACTGTGACAAATGAGAGATCTAGTGAGACTATGAAATATTTTATTAAAAAGTCAAAGACCTGATTACCTTATCTTCTGTAATTTATCACTCTTTTCTCTCAAGACTTCTCATCTTTGAAAGACTATCTCAGAGGTCTAGAAAATCTCTATAAATTGGCCCTCTAAAGATGAAATACTAGTTGTACCACATGTAAAGTTAGTCCAGAATCATGGGAAGTGAGTGCAAATGAAAAGCTATCGTGTTGAAACGCTTCTTTTTCCTTAGAGGAAACCGACTATCTTCACACACAACTATATAAAACAATGTGAATTTAGATTTTTTTTAATATATCTACCATATCACCCAATAGATATACTCAATATTATGAAAACTGAAAAGGCATCAACATGATATGGTGGACATAAGAACAGTAGGAAGGCAAAGACTCAAAATATTGCTCAAAGAGAAAAATCTAGCGAGTATTCAGTTATGATCATTAGACGTAAGGACTTACTGGATGTTCTGGAGAAAATTTTTTTTCCCCTCTAGTAGAAAGCCCCACAGATGCAAAAAGAGTGATACATAAGATACAATGCCCTGGCCCCAAAAATCTAGGTAGTTTTGTTGCCTCTGACAGAATGCTGGCTGTACTAAAGACTTGAAAACACAGAAGCATTACTTCCCTGCCACAGAGATGTTTGTTTTCATAAGTAAAATGCAGTTACTTGGGGGTTTTGACTGAACTTCTCAGAAGCTCATGTTGCTCATGAATCTTTTAAAAATACATTTCTGTGACCTTAAAAAAGATCATAAACCTTTTCCTTTTCAAACTGCAACATGCAAAGGCATAAAAATTAGCCATCTCTATCTTAAATTCTAAAAACATCGAGAGTGTTTTCTAGTATGAAAAAGCTTAAAATTACTACTAATACTATGAAAATAATTTCCTTCCATTGACGGAACAAAATGACCAGACCCATAAAATACATTTTTCTCTCAAAGCAATGCAGTATTTGAACAAGGAGATTGAGTACTATTGTATTGATGGGGTTACAGAATTATTCAAATCAAATGTACCAAATATTTTTAAACTATTAGCCTAAAAAACAAATCCAAGAAACAATCGTGTAATTTCTCAAAAGACAGTACAAGAATTAATTACCATTAAAAACTATGGGCAGGTTCTTCCCTCATTACTTTTACTCCACAGATAACATTGATTTCTACAAAGCAACTTCTCAAGTAATACATTTTTGGAAAAGTAACTGAACTTTCTCCTGAGAACATCACATTGCTCTATGCTAAGTTAAACATATATTTTGAATTTGTAAGATATCAGAGACTATATTCATATATTTTTGGTGGTCAAGCAACCAAAATTATTCTATTTAACTTGAACTTTTATTCTGACCACATTGTTTTCCATACTGCTGTTATCTTCCATCTTGCTGTATTATCGGACTGTTACTTTATCAACCTGTTCACACCCATCAGCTGTGCACAGCTACAGAATTTTAAGTGAGCAGGTTAGATTACAGGTGTGCATCAGTGACACAGGAGATGCTCAGAAGCCCTGAAGCATGACCTGCCTTTGCCCATTGTTTGAGAACTAGATAAAAGCAGACAGTTTATACAAGCTAGAAGTGAACTCCCACTGGAAAGCTCTGAGAAGCCTAATTGGAGACAGTTCAATAGCTGTAGTGAAAATCTACATTTAGCCTTTTCAGAAATAAACAGAACATCACAGATGAGTTCTGATTATTAATCTTCTATTCATGTACAGTCATGGACAGATATTTTTTATAAGCTTGTTAAAAATGTCCTCTGTCTTTCACCAAACAACTCATGTTCTACAGTGTTAACATCACATTTCTTAAAGCATTTCAATTTTGTTCTGCTTAAGTTCTGTTGATATAGAAACACAGATTCAACCACCCTAAGTTTCTGCTCAATGTAAGCACAGCTATCTTGAAAATAAATAGTCACAGCTTATTAATGCAAGCAAGAAACAAGCACACTGTGCATCTTCATTGGTTTCCTGTACAGTGTTAACATGTACATGGAATATTCCTGTAGTATTACACAACTACTATGATTTTAACCATGTTCTTTAACTGAATTATATTCCTATTTTTCTCCAAAGTTTTCTAGGGAAAGCATTAACTTTATTTTTCTATCATGCTATAAAGTTTCTAGGAGAAACAGTAAGACAAAGACAGAGACACATTTAGTATTTAAAGAACATTCATCCCAGACTACGACATCAGAAGACATTAATAACCATACTTAAATGTCTGAAACCAAGTATTTAGGAGCTAAAAAAAGTGCAAAACACAAGAAGGTAAGTAGATTCTTCCTCAACTTAGAGTAGGAAAAAAAGTAAAAGTGCTCTAGTTTTTCCCATGGAATATTCACTCACATCTTTATACTTCTATAACACTAATGAGTGAAAGTTTTTCTTGATAAAAAAGGAAATTTAAGCTTCAACACTAACTATGCTCAATTAAATAATCAGGCTTCTTCATGAGCTGTTATGACAGCTATATCCCATCAACTTCAACTCAGAATTCTCAGTAGCTTAAGAGGAAGTCTGGCCTTCTTACACAGACACATAAAGTTCAAAAGTCAGAAACTATTAAATGTAACCCAGGTAGTACACTGGTCTCTTACATGAAGAAACACATATGCATGCTTCTGAGATAGGAATCTTTCATGGAAGCCTTGCATTGTTTCACACATCTCTTCAGCATCACTTTCTCTCTAGCTTTATTGGTTTTCTATTATATAAATATACTTTGTTCACCAACAGTTTATACTAAATTTTTCTTCTTGAAACTCTCTTTAAGTTCATATATTTAAAAATGAGATGCAAGAAACTCAGAAGCAACGAAAATCATCCCAAAACACTCTCAGTTCTAAAAGGATATCAATTTCCATTCTTTTATCTCATTTTAGTTAGCTTCATGTGCACAAATGTAAGCCCATGGGTTGCTTAAAAAATAATTTTGTGAAGATGGAGTACAGTATGTTACACCTGTTTACATTAATTATACCAGACAGGAGCTATACGAACACAGACACAGTGTGTTCAGCATTAGAAGTATTTACTGCTGGAATATATGGAAAATAGTAAATTATGCATGATGCCATTCAGTTCAGCTCATTTTCAGCAGAGCTCTTGCAAGTTACAGTAGAATATGTTTGTATGCTTAACTAAGTGCATTAACATTTTGGTTTAGGTCAAGAATTCACTTCTGAACCAAACATATCTTATTACCTTTCACACTGCTTTGGTTTGCATTGCAGAATAGCCTTAGAGAACAAAATTACATCCCTTTCAAATTAAGGTAAACTGACATTGTACTTCAGAAGCACCTAGATCTTCAGCTGCTGTTGACAGGACCAGAGCAGAGCCAGTCTGATGTAAATCCCTTGAAACATGCATAAATACATGCAGATTTCATGTTTTTAACCACAAACTGGTTTGTTTTAAGTTCACTCCTGTTGTACTAGACGACTTGCTAATGCAAACACATCCTTTACACACTGTCAGGAACCCCAGTACCCTCTTTAGAGCTGCTGGCAACATGAGCACCCTGATGATAATGGACTGGGCAGACATTGAAGCAACAACTGTGTATAGGCTGTCTAGCCCTGGAAAATTGAAGAGAATATCTGTTCCTCCCCAACCCTATGAGCTTGTGTCTTGGCTGTGGAGAAAGTATCCCAAAAAGTCCAGCAACTCAAAGAGAACAAGTCATCTTGATACCTGGTGCCTCAACTATCAGAAGTGCTATAAGGAGTCAGGGCAAAGACAAAGAGAACTATGGGTGCATGCCATGTGCCACCTGGTGGTTCTACCTGCATGACCACTGGGAGGGCATGAAGAAGAAGGATGAT
Source organism: Pterocles gutturalis (assembly GCF_000699245.1). Lineage (NCBI taxonomy): Eukaryota > Metazoa > Chordata > Aves > Pterocliformes > Pteroclidae > Pterocles > Pterocles gutturalis. Next base: position 12,174 of record NW_010131085.1, read on the forward strand.
GCACCTCCTTCTATGTTGGAGGTAGGTGAATTGTGAGGAAGAGCAGTAGCCAAAAAGTGTACATCTAAGGTTACTCGCCCAGATGCAGCAGGAGGTCTGAGGACACTTCTACTTCTGATCCTGATGAAGGGACTTCTGGTTTACTGTTACAGGAATCAGTCAATGAATGCTCTGACCAGTAATAGAGGAGCTCTGCCTCCAGCCAAGAAGAGGAAAAGGACAGCTAAATTTACTGGACTGTATGGAACAGATCGCCTGACACATCAGACCCAAGGGATTGTAATGCTTTGGTGGACACTGGTGCACACTGTAACCTAATGCCACCAGGGTACATGTGGGCAGAACCTATCTAGACTTCTGGAGTGACAGAGGATCACAACTGGTGTTTTTGTTGGAGGCTAAAGAGAGCCTAACAGGAAACAAGTCTCAGAAGCACCCTGCTGTGGACCAGCCCAGATGCCCTGGGAATCCTTGACATAGACTACTTCAGAATAAGATACTTCAAGGACCCAAAAGGGTGCCGGAGGGTCTTTGGTGTAACCACCATGAATACAGAGAATATTAAACAGCTATTTACCTTGTCTCACCTCTCAGATTATCCGTCTGTTGTGGGGTTGCTGTATGTCAAAATACAGCAGGTGCCAACTGCTACCATGATGCTGCACTGGTGGCAATACTGCACTGTCCAAGATCCTTTGGTTCTCATCCATGTGCTGATTCATCAACCAGAGAATGAAGAAGTCATCATCAAGACTTAGTCACCCTTTAGTAGTCCCATACAACCAGTGCAAAATTCTGATGGAGGGTGGAGACTAACAGCAAACTATTGTGGCCTGAAAAAACCACACTACCACTCAGTGCTGCCACACCAAACACACTAGAACTCCAATGTGAACTGGAATCAAAGGCAGGCAGGTGATATGCCACAACAGATGTGGTCAATGTTTCTTTCTCTGTTCCTTTGGCAGTAGACTGTAAGCCACAGTTTGCTTACATGTGAAGGGGTATCCAATATATGGAATTGGATGCTCCATGGGTGGAAGAACAGCCCTACCATTTGCAATGGATTGATATACACTGCACTGGAACAGGATGAAACCCCTCAAAACTTGCTATATGTTAATAACATCATAATGTGAAACAATGCAATGAAGGAAGTGTTTAAAAATAATTATTTGGATCATTTTCCCTAAAAACTATTTTTGACCAAAACAAAGAAGGATCAAAGGACATGAACAAAAGACCTAGTTTTAGGAAAAAAAAAAGGCATATAGATATCACCACATGCTAATGGATGTGATTAATACTGTAACAGCCATATCGCTAACAGCTAACAGAAAGAAAACATAGGCAGGGTGGGCTTCCGGATAATGCATATCTTTGGCCACAGTCAGTTTGGGGTTGCCTCCATTGAGTGTCACAAAATAAGTATTTAAACGAGGACCCTGCGCAGCAACAAATCCTTAAAGAGATGGAACAGGAGACAGTTCGTGCAGTACCCCTTAGGCCAGTTGGACAGGACCAGGTGTAAGAATCATGGTCTACATCACAGTCAGGCAATTTTGCTGCAACCAGAGCCTCTGTCAGAGAGCACCTGGAGAGATTCAAGATCAGTCTCTAGGGTTTGAGAATCAGGGCACAGAGGATCTGAGGCCCACTACATCTAATGGAGAAAGAGATACTAGTAGGACACAAAGTGGTTCAAGTTGCTTCAGAAGTAGTTGGTACAGAAGCAGCTCTTCTTGCCACCACAAATGTCTGTGCTGTACTGGATGTTCAAATTAACATCCCCTACACATCATGCAACCGACATTACATGGAATAAGTGGGTAACATTGATCATGCAATTGGTTCTGAGAGGGAATCCCAGCTACCCAGGAATCCTGGAAGAGATCATGAAGGCAGAGATTTCAGAGCATTGCCCAAGGAGGTGACTGACATCAAAAAAGTCTCAGCGTATAATAGATAACCAGAAAGTGAGAAGCAATATGCTCTGTTTGTCCCTTCCAACCCAAACCATTCTACGATTCTATGGTTGTGGGAATCCACTGGAAATTCAAAGCTGCTGTATGGAGTTTCACACAAGTACAGAAACCAAAGGAAAAGACAAATCAAGTCAGTCTACAGAGATGAAAGCTATCAAGTTGCTTTTAGATATCACTGAATGAGAAATGTGGCTAGAGCTCTCCATCTGCACAGACTCATGGATCCAACTGGCAGCACAGGGATAAACATGTCTGGGTTGCTGTGGTGTAACAGGACATTGCTGCCTGAGTAAAGAACCTTGTTGTAAAGGTCTGTCACATGGATGTTCATGTGTCTGAGAACTGCACTGCTGCTGAACATCAGAACAACCAACAGGTAGATCAGGCTGCTAGAATTGAACTGGCTCATGTGGACCTGGACGGAGAATGTAACGGTGAGCTACTCATAGCTTGCTGGACCCAAGAAAACATCAGGGTGTCTAGGAAAAGATACATCATACAGTCTCATGATCAAGGAGTGGACTTGACTACACACGATATCTATGAATGCAAAATATTTTGCCGTAATCAAGCAAACCAAACAGACGACACCTCTTTGATACAGAGGACAGTGTCTGAGACACCACACCAAGCTGTCCAGTGCGCTTTACATGCTCGAGGGAAGGGATGCCATCCAGAGGGACCTTGACAGGCTTGAGAGTTGGGCCCATGCAAACCTCGTGAAGTTCAACAAGGCCAAGTGCAAGGTCCTGCACATGGGTAGAGGCAATCCCAAGCACAAATACAGGCTGGGTGGAGAATGGATTGAGAGCATACCTGAAGAGAAGGACTTGGGAGTGTTGGCTGATGAGAAGCTGAACATAAGCCGGCAGTGTGCGCTTGCAGCCCAGAAACTGTTATCCTGGGCCACATCAAAAGAAACGTGACCAGCAGGTTGAGGGAGGTGATTCTCTCCCTCTATTCTGCTCTCGTGAGACCCCATCTGCAGTACTGCATCCAGATCTGGGTCTCCAGCATAAGGAGGACATGGGTCTGTTGGAAAGAGTCCAGAGGAGGGCCATGAAGATGGTCAGAGGTCTGGAGCGCCTCCTGTATGAGAACAGGCTGAGAGAGTTGGAGTTGTTAGCCTGGAGAAGAGAAGGCTCCACTAAGACCTTATTGTGGCCTTCCAGTACTTAAAGGGGGCCTACAGGAGAGACAGGGAGGCACTCTTCATCAGGGAGTGTAGTGACAAGATGAGGCATAATGTCTTTAAGCCGAAAGAGGGTAGATTTAGACTACGAAGAAATTTTTTCTGTGAGGGTGCTGAGGCCCTGGAACAGATTGCCCAGAGAAGCTGTGGATGCCTCATCCCTGGAGGTGTTCAAGACCAGGCTGAATGAGGCTTTCAGCAACCTGGTCTAGTGGGAGGGCCCGAGGCAGGGGGGTTGGAACTTGATGATCTTTAAGGTTACTTCCAAATCAAACCATTCTATGATTCTATACCAAAAACAGGAAGGCCTTCACTACCATGAACATGACGAGGCAAACATCAGGACTGGATTGTTAAAACCACACCCTGTTACCAATACCACCACCCAAAACACCTTGAGCTTTGAAAAACAAGTTTTATGTTGACATAACTCCCTGGAAAGAACTGAATCAGAGAACGGAACTAATTTCTGAAACTGCTTCATAGACATCCAGGCCCAGAAACACAGCACTGACTGGGCATATCCCCTGTCATGGACCAGCCCCAGGAAGACTGAATGATGCAATGAACTCTCTTAAAGACAACACTGAGAGCGATGGGTACAAGGACATTCAAGCACTGTGATGCCCATTTACTAGAAGCACACGTCTGGTAAACAGTAGATGATCTGCTGACACACCTGGTACTCCTCAAACAAGGTCTCTATGTACTGTGGAAGGAGATACAGCTACCATGGTACACAGAGAGAAGTGGCTGAGGAAGTGTGGGTTACTCCTTCCTTGGAAAAAGGCAAAGCCACTCCTGGGATTAATTTTGCTCAAAGACCCAGGTGCATTTGGTGGTTAATGTAGGAGGATGGAGAAATCTGATGCATACCTCCAGGACACCTAACCTTGGAGGAAAAACAGACCATGGTTTGAGTTGTCACCATAGCTGTATTTAATTGAAAAGTGCCACAGCAGGAGCCATCCAAACCAGTAGAAAATGACCCTTGTAAATAACTTCTTAAGTGCAGTAGTGGTCCAACCTGAACTGGTTTCTACAATTGAACACAGCATGTCATCTCTCCCCTCCCAAATGACCACCAAAACAACAGAACCCATATCACGGACTTTTTTCTTCCCCATCCCACCAGAGCTGTGAGACACTGGTGGCATGAGCAAGCAACTGGTGACTGCTTAATTGCTGTCTGGATTCAACCCACAATAGCTATTTTTTTTCAAGACACAGTCAAATTCCTGATATCTTCATTCAAAACTTTATTGGACAGGGGTTGCTGGAATAATTTTTCTTTGTTCTGGAAATCATGTTTTTGGCCAAAGTAAAAATTATATGCATTTAAATTCCTGTTGTTGTATGCATTTACCCTTTAGTGCTAAACTACCATAAAATGTCACATATATATACATGCATATATAATTTTCCTGTAATGAAACAATTTTTGTTTCTTATAGCTCACATCTCCCTGCTGAGTTTAGCAAATGAGAAAAAAAGCAGCTAGATATAAAAGTCTGTATGCTACCAATACAGATGAAATCTAACTTAATTTTAAGCTTCCTTATAAACATCTGTTCCTAAAAACCACCCACCCTTTCAGCAATTATAATATTACTAGGGAGCAAATAAACATCTAACTAATCTTTATTTTGTTTCACTTCCCACTGAAAGTCTCTGGGACATAAATTTCCTTTTCACTTTCTTATCTTCTTTTCTCCCTCCTTCTGTCTCTTCCAAATTATTTCTATGGTGCATGTATGCCTCAAAACACGAGCTGTTGGCCAGAAAACATGCCCTAACTTCAAAACTTGACCAAAGTTATAACAATTATCCCTGTAAGCTCCCATCAAGCAACTCTGTAATTAACCATCTGCTTCCTTGAAGCCTGGTGTCACTCAGCATAAATCAGAGAATGTGTTTTATTCTTATTAAACACTTATTTTTCTCCTTATGAAAGAAAACACTTGGGATTTTTTCCATCTAAGATAATGCAGTACACAAATCAAGGACACTGAAGGTACCATATTTTTGTCCTCATAGCTGAACAACTCCCAGCATTTTTTTGTTTGCTACACTAACATTTAAAGATCTAGTTTTTAATAAGTACTCATTCCTGTGATAATATAGCTTGTTAGGAGATTGAAAGTTTCATGCCATGGGACAGTAAATGTTTGGAGATTGTTCAACTTTGGCTCAGAACGTAAGCTGAAACTTTTTTCCCTCAACAAGGAAGATTTTTTCTCCCCTTTCCCCACGAAGCTTTCACCCTGACTCCTGAAGACTGTCCCATTTTCTGTGAAGATGAAAGCTCTCCCAAGGTTGAGGATAGTTAGACTGGCCTAGACCACAAACACTGAAGCTGCTACTGGATTTACCAGCACCCCTCCAAGCTCTCTGGGAGAAAATTAGGCAGGTTTCCTATAAAGAGTTCTCTGTCCTTCAAACAGTTTGTACCTTATTCCTTCAGGAGCTCTGCTGACTTTTACTGGGCAATTGTTTCTGAGTTGAATAGACCACACAGACATATATAGACTAAACTTTAGACAAATTAAAGTAGACCGATCCATTATCCTGGAGGTGCAGCAGTAGTAGCAGGATCATATATGGTAAGATTTTTTCCAAAGAATATATGGAGTTTTAATGATGAATCAGGTAATGAAAAAAATGTAATGCATAAAATTCAAAAGAATATTCTAAAACCACAACAAACTAAAGCTAAGGGAATCCTAAAAGAGCCTGGGTCAAATAAGAATGGTGACTCCTTCATATTCTCCCATGGTAACATCTTCCATACTTAATCTGCTAGTCTTTAATACCACACTGACATCCTATTTCAATAGCATGGAGAAATAAACTGATACTTAGGAGTCTCACCCTAATCTTCAGTTATCCACATCACAGATCCGTCTCACAGTTCTCCTGGTGAGAACATACCTCAGAGCACAAGTTTGTCGCGGACTGAAGCGTCACAAGAACCCTGGCAGAAAAATATGGAGAAATAAGTAATTCTACCCACGGAGGTAATGGGTCATGACTATAAGTAAGTCATGGGCCTGAGAAGCCTAAAAATGCTTTGTCAGTAGCTCACCTTTCAGCACAGCCTGGCATTATCTATACTTACATAATTTTGCCTCAAAGAAGAAACTTCCATCATTTTTTAGAATTTTCACTCTGGAGAAGAACACACCCCTTAAGAAAAGGCATGTCAACAGAGTAGGAAGATAATCCATACAAAACTACATATTTTATTTCAGTGCAGGATTTGGAGCTTCATAAGTCTATGAAAGGGATTGTATGGCATGGTAGCTGCAACAGGAAGTAGTGTCATTTGGTGACCTGGAAAACCCATTCCTACCATGTAATCCCAGCCCAATTAAACTTCAAATTAGTAGCCAGCTGTCAGTGTAGATATGGTAATATGATACCGATATTTGCTTTTTTTCATTGAATAAACGATAAAAATAAGCAAAGCCTTGAACAAACAAGTATCCCAAATTTTTACATTAATCTTTACGAGCAAATTCAGTAATACATTCTAAAAATTCCTCTACTGCCAGGAATGGGCACACTCATGCCCTGCAACAGATTCACTTGTCTTGCTTTCCCCGTTATACCATGGCGTTTATACAAAGTTAGACCAAACTGCCATTTACAGCACCTGAAGCAATTCACATTCATACAATATTTCATATCAACACTAATAAAACCACATTTGAGAACTGCCTTAAATGATCAAAATTTGGTAGATACAGAATTAAATAATTGCAACAGACTGGGTCCTAAACTGGAGTTATTGTTTTCTGCGCAAAGACTAGAAACAGCAGCGAAAGCACAGGTGCAAAACAGATTGCAAAGTCTCCTGTAGTCCTTGTCTATAGCAAAGGTTACTCAGAAAGCTCTGTTTATAATAAAGTAACTCCTAATCCTCAATTTTATGTTTATTTTCCCAGGTGATCAGAAAATGTTAAATGCAGGTAATTCAACTTTGCTTTCCAAAATTTTAAATTCTCAAAATAATCCTTATCAGCCCTCTTCAGTTATACAAATCGTGTCAGTTTTTAACTTGTCATTTATTTTGTGGGAAATAATGGAGTATGAAACACTGGACATTTCAGTCTAAAAATTCACTCTTAAATTACTGTGTTTTACTAAACAAAGATGCATTTACAGTAGTGTTCTGTCTATTGGCTATAACCAAGAAAGCCAAAACTAAAACAGGTCATTAAACTTTCCTGGGGCAAGATATTAACAAAAGATCTTGTAATTCTTTTGATGAAAGAATTATTCAAAATTGATTCTTATACTATCAACAGATATATTAACATATGTTCAACTTCAACCCAAGTAATTACAACATAATCAACGAAACTACTTACTTAGATCAGACTTGTACACATAGTTATAGATTTAATGATTAAACCAGGCATTTGTTAAAATTCAAATATCTATTTCTGATTTTTTTTTTTACTATGGTTCTACTTTTATTTAATCACTAAAGAAAAAAAAAAAAAAGAAAAAAAAAAAGCTTTCCCCAGGGACTACATCAGTCACTGAAGACCTGAGCAGCTGTGCGTACTTCTCCTCCCTCACCACCACAGAGAAGCATAAGGCACAATTTGTGGCAATTTTTAGAGGAATTACCCTCCTCAGACAGTTTAGTTGGATCTCAAAGGTTGTTGCGCAACAAAATGCCTCTTCAATTTTGCTTCCTGCTTAACAGCTGAATACATTTAGGTTCACTTTCGAGAAAAACTGAACAGGCACTGTTCTGAAAATAAAGTGCACCTGTTAAGAGTGATGCTACAGGATAACTTTGCTCTTATACACACAGGGAGTTGTGGATTTCCTAATAACCTGACAATTACATTGCCTGGAGCAGCCACCAGTGGTGTCTCAATAACAGTGTTCCTATTGCAGCAACCACTAATCAACTGTCATGATAACAGCAACAGGTGTAACAAAGAAAAACATCGGGGGACCACTGTAGGCTGTAAGAGTTTCTTAAACTAAGTGCAAACATTTGCCGAGTCATTAAAAATACTCTTAAATTAAGGAAAACATACTTTCCATATATTATGAAGGTTTATTCTATTTATGTTTTTGTATTAATGACTCCTATGGGTCTACTTCAAGAAATGGAGTTTATTTTATGGGCCTATTGTACAAATTTTAATTTTTATACATCACAAAAGACCACTACTAAGCATGTAATATACATCTTCAGCAAATTAAAGTAACTATAGAATTATACTATTTTCAAATCTAATACATATTTTTATAAAACATAAGCAATCACAGACACCTATTCAACTACAAGAGTAATGCATCATACCACTTGTGTAATCTCTGGATTAAAGATCAGCAGTCCAGAGAGTAATTACTTTATAACCTGGGGGAAATAAAGGTCAGCAGAGTATAATTTCACTCATTAAGAGCTTTCTATAGTATCTAAGTAGCAACTAACTGTGTTTAACAATTTTTTTGTATTAACTCTAAAACATATTTAGTTTCTATAAGAGATTTTCTCTATGGATGGATTTCAAAGGATTTCCAAGGAGGAAAAAGGAGGAACCTGATCAAGGCGAGGAAGCAGATGTAAAGAACTCGAGGAAGGCTGTATCACAGAACCTAGTTCACACAGGCAGCTTTGACCTCCACAGCACCTGCTGGGAATGCAACATGTCAGGACACAAGAAATCACAAACATTTCTGGAGGATGTCGGGATTATTGTCATATCCCAGGGATACAGGTGGAACAGGCAAGGATAATACACACCTGGATCTGCTACTCACTAAACAAGAAAAAAACCAGTAGGGATTGTGGTAATCAATTGTAATCTTGGTAATCCCTTAGCAACTGTCCTCACAACTGAAGGCACATAGCAGAGCACAGAACCTTGAATTCAAGAGAGCAGATACCACTTTATTCAGAGTTGGTGAATGGGGTCCCATGGGCAGTTTTGAACATCAAAGGAGCTCAAGAAAGCTGTCTGATCTTTAAAGGACTCCAAGCACAAGGAACAGTTTATCCTCATGCTGGAGAAAACAAGCAGACACATCAGAACACCAGTGTGGTTAAAGCAGACATCAAGTGGACAGACATCTAGTGTCAAAAGGCAACTACACAGAAGGAATTCAGAAATACTACTCAGGCATTTAGTGATTGTGCTAGCAAAACTAAAGCTCTTTTGAAGCTGAGACTCGCAACAGACATTAAGGGCAAAAAAGAAGAGTATCTACTGCTACACAAGTACTAAAAGGCTGAGCAAGGAAAATGTGGGTTCATTACTTCATGGGGCAAGTGATTTAACAGCAGAGAGATTTAGGATTAGGTACTCAATGTTTTCTTTGCCTCAGTCATCAGTAACAATATTTCCTAGGCCTCTGTGTTTAGTGAAAGTTCAGGGAAGGAAAGTACCAGCAGTGGATGGGGATTGAATCCGGGGTCACTTGAGAAAGCTTGACCTATACCAATCTGTGGGATCATATGAGTGGCATTTAAGGGTGCTAGAGAAATTGCCATTGTCCTGGCAAGGTGACTCTACAATTTTTCAAAGGTTGTGGAGATGAGCGAAAATCCTGATCTAGTGATATAAAGCCAAGGGATCCAGTGATACAAGTAATTCAATTTCAAAACTGTAGCATTTGATGCAATGAGGGCAAAGTCTACATAATCACCTGAAGAAGACTGGTATTTTGCAGCTATTGGACTACAAGAACATGTAAGACTGACTAAACTAGTGAAATAACCATTTACTGCAGGAATTGACTCTTCTGCTTACCATACACATAACTTCTTCTGCTTACCATACACATAACTGAGAAAATAAGGACAATAAAACAGTTAAGACAGCAGTTTCAAATCCCTAAAGCATTTAATGAAGTTTTTTACAATCCAAACCAAAAGCTCTGAGTCTTGACCTAGTCTTCCACATCTAATTCACTATTAACTTCCAGTTTCAATTTAACACAAATAGCTTGTGTATCAATAATACAAAGAAAAACGGAAGTGACAAACTGCTATTAATATTATGTAAAAACCTAAACCAACAATTACAAATTAATCCAGTCTCTTCTACAGAGGATATATTATCAAATTCACAGCTGAAGAATGCCATATGGTTTCCATAAACAAAATCCTAATCTTTAGAATAAGACGCTAAAGTTAGATATAAGTGTGCATTTAATTTTACAGTATTCACATTTCAGAGCATGAATTAATAAATGTAATTTTAAAGGAAAATTATTGATAGAGATATTTTCAGTACTATATTGGAAATGAAAGGTTTAAGATAAATTTTCTATAATTTCAAAGAAGCAGAAACTGACTGCAAAGCATCTCACTGTAGGATATTTAGGAATTTAAAGCAAGAAAGTTTCTCTGTTTCCCAGAGCTAAATGTAGAAGGCTGACTTTTAAAAAGGTTAATAACACCCAATGGCATGCCCTCATATATAAAATATGAGTATGGCCAGTTGTGACGGAAAAAAGAAACATCAGCAGCTCTTTAAGGACACAGACCCTTCAGGACTCCAGTCTTCCATCACTGTGATGAAATCTGCTTTTACATCTGTCTCAAAGGAAAGCTGACAAGATGCACATGTGCCAATGTATGCTATGAATCCTGGCAAAGGCACTGAGTGTTAAGGGAAGCTGCTGACGAATTAATCTCTTTTGATAACCGTAGATTTTTGAGACGGTGGAGCTTGTACTTTCCTGCAGTAATCACCTTAAAGTCTTGAGATACTTACATCCTTAAGTTCACGTTCTCTCAAGACTTATTCTTCCACTAGCTTGCCTTCTACATCCCTCCTGAAATCTTTAAGTAAATGAGTTTTTATGGATTTCAAATTAAAGCATCACATTTTATCACAAATTACAGCCCACACTAGTTGATTATATAACTGTAGAAGAGGCACCAGGGATTTCACTAAGTTTGCTTCTAACTTTGCTATCCTCATTTAGTCTTCTACTCTGCTTAATAAGGAAGTGAACACAAATTGAGGGAACAAAAAAAATGCAGGAGCTGGCCCTTCATTCATACTCCATCTGTTTTAATCAATCCTGGAACACAAAACACAGTCTAAATGTACAAATCATGTAGCAAAAGTACAAATCATTAGATGAATTGTTAGCCATAGAGTTTCCACAAAACGGTCTTACTTATACTCTAGCATGGTAAATCAGAACACCTGTAGCTTATATTTACTATACATAACTAGCAACTGTAATACAAATAGCAATAATTACTCCCAAAACAATGTGGGTTGTTTTTTTCCCCCCTAAAATTTGCTTGAATTCCAGACATACACAAAATAATTTTCTAAAACAAGCATAATCCTGACCCAACATTTGAAAATAGCCCAGCATCTTCATGTCATCAACAGGACATGCAGCACACATTTCAGAAAAGTGAGGGATGACAGTGTCTGAACAGAATCCCAGGAAGAAGACTGGTTACCCAGGGATTCTTCCACAGTGTCATAGGACATGGCTGGGTGGGCCTGACACTGGTGACAGGTTTGTGTAAAAGAGTTTATAGACAAGGGTGGTGATATATTTCATCCACAAGTGAAAAAACAGCAAACAAATTCTCTTCTACTTTTGTATTAAACTTGGCTTTATCTTATCAAAGGAAAAGAAGAAATACTAATCAAAATGTCTAATACTAATCATGCAAATAAGTTCTGAAAGTATCAAGTTTATGTTTCATCCTCTATTGTTTATATATGAAGACAGTAACCTACCTCAAATTGCTTTATTTCTCATGATTATGTCCTTATCTATAATGGAGAACAGGGACTCTTAAGTTCAAAGCTTGGCTACTCACTAAGCAGAAGTGCTTATGTACTTTGACTTTCCCCCTTCCACAAGTTTCCCTTCCAAAAACCTAGAGGATGACTACCAACTCAGACCATTTCTCTCCCATGTCTTCTATAAAAACATAAACTGAAACAAAATGAGTGCTGTAATGCTTATGTTTCTGTCTTTCTAATTTGGTGTTGTAATTCTTCCCACATCTACTTTTGCTGTTGTCACTTTCTGATGTGCACCTTTTCCTTACTTTTGAAAGCTGTCCCTCTACCACTATTGTCAACATTGGAGAAAACAAGAGCACTGACAAATAAATAAGAAATTGATACTATGACTCTCATTACACTACATTTTTAAGTGTAGCTATTAAGAGAACTAGTTAAGTGCAGTTTTAAAAGTCTGTAGCACCTTGTTAAGTGTTTTAAAGACAAAATGCTTTTACAGTTATAGTACACAGTAACAAATTGGAATATCTTTCTTCTTGGGGGAAATGTATTGTTTGCTTTTTAATGTGATGTGACTTCAAGTGGTTCCATATTCTTAGGTGGCATGATACTTCATAATCTCCAGAAAATGCTGAACAGACACTTTTTAAAAAGCAGAACCACTACAAATTTGTAATAAGTAACTATTTCTGAAAATGTAGACCATGGTCATGATTGCTGGCATTGCTGTCAACATACTTTTGACAGTTTCTTGCACGTTTTTTAAACTCTTGTTTCCTCACTTTTGCATTTGTAAAATTAGTCTCATTGAATTTAGATTCTTGTTATGGTGGTGTGAAAATTAATTAGTATTTAACAAGCATAGTTATTTATTTTTTGTTGTGCTCCTTCTGGTGCGCAGAAGAAGCTATCAAGAATCAGTATTTGCTGGCTGTTACAAGCTATTTACCATAGAAAAACTGTATTATTTGCAAGAACAGATGTCACTGTGAGGCACAGGTGATACAAAAAATTTAGTGGCAGTCATTACAGCTGTCATATGACACAAAACATCTTCCTATCAATTCATGAAATGACACAGAATTACTCTGAAATATTATGGGCTTACCAAACAAATTTGGTCAGTCAAATCTCAATTCTGCAATAAGTTTTATGCAGAGAAATCCTCGTGGTCACATAGGGTTTACTGCAAGACAGTGAAGGAGGTAAGTATCCTTAATTACACACAAATTCCTCATTTCAAATTTAATTTAAGAAATTTTTATATTTCTCACAATACATTAGTACATCTTTGTTTTTTCTGTTAGCCATTTTTTTTCTGCAGTCCATATGTGTCTTAGCACAATGCAGAAGCCCACCTATAGAAGGGAAATCCTTGAATTTCAGCTCTCAGCTCAGCTGATTCCCCATGCCAACAACTATTTGGGTTTTGGTATAGGGCCCACAAGAAGTAATAATTTTCAAAGTGAATTGTGTACTATTATTGTGGTTTATATAGTTCAAAAATGCTGCAGTCAGGTTTTTGAGATGTATGGTTTTTTCCCCCAGTCATACAACTTTCATTTACTGAGGCCAAATGCATTGCCAGTTTAAGCAAAATTTAGCCTTCAAAATTAATGCATAGTATTAATTATCTGCATCTGTAGCAGGATCTTGCTTCTCTACAAGACCATAATACTTGTTGCTTGGGCTGCAAGGTCATCAGGTGAGGAAGGCATGGTCTTAAGGAAGGAGAGTTGCAGGTAGGATCCTGAGATCTGATATACAGCTGCTCCAGCAGCTCCCAAATATCAGTCCTCTCTGCTGCAGAACCATAAATCCTTTTTTTCCTTGCAAAGATAGAAGATGAATCATTTACCAAAGCAGACATATTACCTGTTTCAGTAGAGGTGCACCATTACCTGTTTTGGGCTTTTTTTTGTTGTTGTTTGTTTATGTTTAAGACTAAAATTAAAGCTATTTAAATTGATGAATTTATCTTTTTTTCTTCTATGACCAAAAATAGTAACTGCACATGCAATGCAATAGAAGCTCCCTTTCCAGTCTAAGTTCTAACCTATGACCTTTCCCCAATTACTGTTTCAATTAAGTATGATGTACTCAAGTTGGGCATTCAAATAAATGTGATATAATGAAATGCTGGGTTACTTATGTTAACCTCATTAGCATGAGATTAATGTAGTGATAAATAGATTGAACTGTCTTTAACTGATGACAAACTGAAAATTAAGAACTAAAGAACTCCCATCACTAATTTGAATAATAAACTAATTTAAGTTTTCTAATTAATTTAGTGTGATACAAAAGCTGTATCTAACCTTCAGTTAAACCAAACTGCATTTCTCTTAGCTCATTTTAAATAGGATGTTATGTTTTCTTATTATCAAGTGAATGCTCATATATTTACCTCTTATCTATGGTCATGAATCTCCTTGTTTTCTCATATAAACTGCATACAATGAAACAGTTATCTCAAAAATAGTGTAACATGAAATGAAGGAGGGTTATTATCCACAACTTCGCCTGCGGACAGAAGAGAAATCTGGAATTCTGATCAACAAGGACTAGAAAAGGGAAAGGACTCCTGTAATCAAGAGAGAAGGAGAGTTCAGGGTGGAATCTACATATGTTCTTTTAAATCCAGTTATAGGTACCTCAGTTCAATATTAATTTGCACTAAAATACTGCCTGGCACTACCACTAAAGTGAGTGAAGTTCTTCTACTATGGAGCCAGAGATGAATACTACTAAAGGCAGAGAACCAATGCAAAACCTTTTCTTTAGGGTAAATTCCTCAGGTAGATGCCTTCTAAAACGGAATGCATTTGATTGATAGTTACATCTTCAATGGCTTACTCCCATTGCGTTCTTCTTGCACATCACCAGCAGTTTTGGTCTTCACTGTTTACTTCTTAATTCTTCATACATTTTCCTGTGTCCAGTTTAATAAATATCTGTTCCTATCCGCAGTGTGAGATGGTAAAGTGTTTAAAAGCAAATACAGAAATAAACATCCATTGGATGAGGTTAAAATTTTTGTTTGGCAGACCTTCAGAAGATTTGTGGAAGTGCGGTAATCCTTAGATATACAAATAAGTGGCTACTAACCACCAATGAAACTGCAATGTTAAGTATCTAAAAGTGTTCTCTTTTCTCGTCAAATTTATGCAGATGAGCTTGGTGCTAAGACAACTCCCCTGCTTGTACAGGGCCTTCCTTCACATTTTGAGCTGGCCCCAAGTCACTACTTGCAAGTGGCAGGGTCAGATGTCCTAATTATCAGTTCCATTAAAACCCATCAAGTTCTGCCAAAAGAACTGGATCCTTGCCAGTAATGCAATCTGCAACTTCAGTCCTAAAAGCAGATCTGGACTGACTCTACATCATCAATCAAGAGAATTTATTTAATTTTTAAATCATGGTGGCTCTTACATTTAAAGGCCAAACCTGAGGTTATGAGAGTTGATTCAGGGGTAAGCTGGCCGAGAACATTATTGATTCTGCCAATACATGCACAAACCAAAAAAAACCAGATACCATTGTGGACTTAAAGATTTCTTTAAAGATTTCTGCAGTATGATCCCAGAAAAAAAAGAAAAAGAAAAAAAAAACACAAAAAAACACAACAAGCTACTGTAATTGAGTGTTTCTGTTAAACACTATAAATTGCAAATTTTGAAAAAACATAGCCACAGGTGTATCTATTTAACGAAAATGGTAGAAATCCTCCTTTTTAGAATTTGGTATGTTAATCCCAGAGTTGAAATGTCAAATTGTTTAATGAAATAAGATAGTCTTAAATTCACCACAAAGACTATATCATTTGATATCAATTTGCAAAGAATTGTAACATTGGAAAATAATTAGATGGCTGACAGTGTAAATCATCTGTCTCAGTTAAATGGACCCATTGTAAAGGAGTTTTCAAACTCCAATTGGATATAGTGTGCGACCCACAAGGATTTAATTGATTAGTCATGACTAAGGCTGACTTGGCTATTCTGAAGACCATCAAGTTTTTCTGCTTGGTAAACTTCAGAAAGATGTAGGGTTTTTCTCAGGATCATTAAAAAAAATACACCAAAAATCAATCAACAAATTATTCACCTGTGGCTCTGGTTACAGGGGAAGATACAGTTTCAGGAAGCTGTCTAAACTAGCATGAGGTTACCCTGTCTTACCAGGAAAAATAAAGCTACCAGAGTCAACGTTAAGAATTATATGCTTGTTTTCCTCAACGATACAAAACACTGAAGACAAACTGTGATGGCATTTGGAACTTAGATAATAATTCTGCTAGCCTTGCACATGCTGCATGTTTCTCAGTCATGAAAATAACATCTCCATGGCTTCAGATGCCAGAAAAACTAAACATTTTCATAGGCAGACACATTTCTTCCTCTAGAAGAAATATATTAAAAAGCAGCAATCAGAGCAACACGTTGTTCAATTTTCTTGATGTCTGAATGTTATGGCGAAGCGTATGCACCAAATCTAAACCACTGAGTGGATGATGCACTTTGTCTTTTATGCCAGAACTGATTTTAAGCCTCCATACATTTGGGAACACGAGTAGTTGTTATGCCAGTTTTTTTCATAATAGAGTGATCTTGATAAGACTGCATGTCCATGGAATGCTGAACTATTGACAGAGCACAAACTGGAATCCAGACTCAAATATTCTTACCACAATACTGGAGCTTCATAGAAATTAAGGTTTGGAGCCTAAATTGTATTATTCTCTGAATCCTTGTTTTCAGTAATCAAAATTTTAATTAGCCAGGTTGAATAATTATAATTTTGATGAATTATTGAAAACAAGTTATCAAATGGTCCTCTGGGCAAAACAAAATGCTACACTGAAGAGCCATAGCAATAAGTGTCTTGGTATTGTAGTCAGAGGAGTAAGTTTTCACTTATGGGTCAAAACTTCAACTCAATGTTTTAATTTGAGGTTTTCTTCCCCCAAAAATCTGTTATTGAAAACTCATATACTCCTGTGTAGCTATATCATGGTCATCTCAGCTGCAAGTGTTGGGACAATCCAAATATAAAACACATTTATGTAAACACAAATATAAGACTTAGAGAAGAACATACACTATGCTCTCCTCCTACCAAATGCAATATGACTTGGACTGACCTACAAAATTTCATTCATTTGTAAAGTCGCCTACTAACATGAAGCAGGCTTTGCAACTGGGCCTACAGGAAAAATTTACACACATAATACAGGTAACAGTACCATCCAAGACAAAAATTTGTAATGCTGTTTGTTGATGGCAACTAACAGAAGAAAATATTTGTCATTATTTAAATTATTAACTACACTTTAAGCAATAAGCATTATAATAAACACATTCACTAATGTTTCACAGAATCACAGAATCACAGAATGTTAGAGATTGGAAGGGACCTCGAAAGATCATCTAGTCCAATCCCCCTGCCGGAGCAGGACACCTAGATCAGATCACACAAGAACGCATCCAGGCGGGCTTTGAATGTCTCCAGAGAAGGAGACTCCACAACCTCTCTGGGCAGCCTGTTCCAGTGCTCTGTCACCCTCACTGTAAAGAAGTTTTTCCTCATACTCAAGCGGAACCTCCTATTTTCCAGCTTGAACCCATTGCCCCTTGTCCTATCACTAGATGTCACAGAGAAGAGCCTGGCTCCATCCTCCTGACACTCACCCTTCACGTATTTATAAACATTAATTAGGTCACCCCTCAGTCTCCTCTTTTCCAGGCTAAAGAGACCCAGCTCCCTCAGCCTTTCCTCATAAGGGAGATGCTCCATTCCCTTAATCATCTTTGTGGCTCTGCGCTGGACTCTCTCCAGCAGTTCCCTGTCCCTCTTGAACTGAGGGGCCCAGAACTGGACACAATATTCCAGATGCGGTCTCACCAGGGCAGAGTAGAGGGGGAGGAGTTTTTAATTGCTTCCAGAATTCTCCTTCCAGCAGCCTTACAAGACTATTGCTCAAGGCAATGAACTGAGGAGCCTAAAAGTCACACAAAAATTTCTGTAAAAACCCACACATTCTTTTCTGGGAGATCACACACTCTGACAAAGAGATTAGAACTTCTCTGCAATTTATCTAATTCCATTATTAAAGCACAAAAGTCAACTAAATTAGAAGTAATAAGGTTTTCTCATTTGGAAAATTCACCTTATTGTTCTTTGATTTTTTTTTCTCAAATTGTCTATAAACTGATACAATTTTTACAAGAGTCTCCTGCTATACACAGAAATTTAGGTACCTCAGATGCACAATAAAAACAATAGTAGAATCCCCTACTTTGTAACTTAGCTTCACTGTCTTCCTACACTGCTTCTGAATGACAAAAGTGGGTACCTTTTGTAGTAACAGTTCAGAATAAGAGCAACCTTTACAATATCCTCCTCCCAGGAGAACCTGTTCTCAGAACCAGGTGACAGACTATGCTCCGGGCACCAAAAAAAACTTGAGAAAAAGACCACTACAGAAGCAGTAGAAATTTGAAAAGATAACTAAAATAAATGCTGCTATGTTAGAGTGAATGGTCCTCAGTCACATAACTTCTTTCAACAAAGTGAAAATAACAGGATTTTTCAAAAACTAGGACAAGTACATAATATTTGTATTAAACTTTTAAGTGCTTGGTTCTTTTTGCCACTGCGTTAAAATCAGGATTAAAAAAAAAAAATAAAAAAAAGAAAAAGAAAAAGAAAAAGAGACAGTTATGCTTTATTGACAAGTACATCTGAACAATCAGTTTCATATTCACATTTTTTCCCGAATAGAGATGAAATTGTTCTGGCAAATAACTAAAAGAACCTAATTTAATTTGTTAATACATGTTAGTTTTTTAGCTTAAATAAGTAAGTTTTAAATAGAATGGATCACTTATAGCTGTAAGGTTCTGTGATTTTTGTATGCATTTACTTAGCTTTACTTAGTTAGCTAGTAGCTAGATTTGTTGAAACCTGAGCTCCCAAGCCATAAATTTCCACTTAGGTATATTTTTCCTTTTAGTAGATGGTACAGTGTACTGTGGTTTGGGTTTTTTTTTTAGTGTGAGAATAGTATAGATATCACACTGAAGTTTTGGTTATGGCTATGTGTTTTGGTTAAGCATTTATCTTAAGTCCGTAACTTTTTATTTAAGTCTAGGACCTTTGCAGTTTCTCATACCCAGCCAAAAAAACACAGACTAGAAGATACGGAGGCTTCAAGGCTACAATGGTCAGCAGCCGGTGCAACTTGTCAAGATAAGAACAATTGATGACCTGCCCAGAGACAGAGAAAGAATACAAGGAGGTGTCAGAAGAGCCCAAACCAAAAATCATAACTGGACCAAAAGTCATGGGAACAGCGCATGAACAGTGTGTGAAGTGTGGCTGAATAGTCTGTAAGGGTATAATTGCCCTGGAATTTTTTGGCTCAGCATCCCTCTCTGGAGGAACCATCTCAAGCTGACCTTGTTGCTGTACCATTTAATAAATTATTCATTTTTGTAAAACCTTGATCCCTGAGACTCTGCTACAGGAAACCTAGGGTTCAGACTACAGAGACAACGCCAGATGCCCAGATGGTATGGGCTTCTTTAACAAATTACATCTGAATTATGTCAAAGTTAAATCTTGACACTTAAATGGATTAATTTAGGCTAGGTATCAGGAAGCTTTTAAGGTACTGTTGAAGAACCAGTTAAAGCCATTTTGAACAAGCATGTGTGACTTCAGAGATACAGTAATTGTAAAGTGTAACTTTTTGTTCATGGAACTGTTAAAATCCCCCAACTAGCCACAGCAGACCAGTAATTTCCCCTTTGAAGATTTTTAGAAAAGAACAATACAGTCATCAAACTGCTGTATTTGAAATTATACACAGTCACAGCCCAAAAGCTCCAGGCATTAAAAGAACACAAGACAATACCATTACTCTTCCCTTTTCCAGTACTTGTACTTATAATACTGTTTATTTATTTTCAGACTGTAATGGAGTCACACGTCACTGCAGGTGCAACTTCAGCTTTGTGGCTATTCCTCTCTGTTAGAAGGAAACAAGCACTTCACAGATCTAGTCTCCTATAAGGCAAACTGCTCATCACCATCCACACCTTGGACAAGGCAAGCTTTTACATTCCTGACACTTAGTCTGGCCATCTATGATAAATAGCTTTCCATAGTCCTCTTATTAAAAATATACATACACTTAATATTATTGTATTTGGATAGCCTTGAGAAAACAAGTGTGCCAGTAAACCCTTCTCAGGGTGAAGGAAGAAAATCCTCTTGACAATTTTCTCTGCTTTTTCAAACAGAATTTGGACTCTAATACTATACTAAGGCACAATGTCATTTTTAGGGAAGAAGGAATGTTTGAAATTAATCACTCATGGTGAGAGCACATGAATTATTGTTTGACCACCTTGATTCCAGGCCTCGTTAGGGGTACTGCACAGAAATTGTGTTACTTTCACATCAGTATTTGCATGAGTTTTGTTGCAATTCTTCCCTAATTCTGGCTGATGAGAAAGCTATACTTATAGCCCTTCTGTTGTATGCAAACTGCATATTCCCTATTATATCATAGCTATGGTAACCATTTAATCTTTAAATTGCATGGGGTTTTTTAAATACTCACTGATTAATATTGTCACAAGTTACCAGATTTTATCTTGCTAAGAAAAATTGCCCACTAAAATGTTTGAATAAAGAAAACTAATATTTTTAAAATCTTGAAAAGTGTAACAAACACTGAAACACTGAGAATTTTTGGGCCAGAGTTCCAGAAGTGTTTAGAACACTGTTACGACAAAAACCTATTAATAAACTGAAACTGCTCATCACTGTACCTTTCTGGACACTCGGGAAAAAACATCTGTTATGCTCTAAATACTGCTATTATCCCTAATTTGAAAGCAATTGATATTTGTATCTTTCCCTCTTCATCCACAGAGAACAGGCTGATGAGCTGAAAGCACTGCATTGGCCTTGTTTGAGAAGTACCTGCTCTATCTCCCAAATGTATCAATACATTTCCACTTTCACACATTTCGTAACCAAACAGTAGGTTCAGTTAAAAGCCCTCCAGGCTCTTCAGTCTTGTTTCTAGGTAACCCTTCAAAAAAAGTGCTGGAGTGTGAAAGTAATGTCAATGAAAGTAAATTAATGCAATGAAACCATATGAGTCAGGAGAAAATGCATAGTTTGCAATGGTTTGATGGCTCTGTAGAAGTCTGCCTATATAACTCTGAATGCTAAAAAAGGAGTACACTGACACACAATTATTCCATTTCCTTACATTTGCAAGTATTATTTTTGATTAAAGGAATTTATCCAGTCATCATTTACAACCCCCAAATAAGTCTCAATCCTCAGACTTTATGCCATATAGCTAGTTTGTATTTGGACTAGCTAGTTTTAAAGGTCAATCATTACATCTTCTTACAACACAACTACTTAATGAGAGTTGGGTCAATCGCATTGTATACACTCTCACATTTACCATGCTGGTTTAGCTTGCCTTATGATACAATCATTAAAAGGAGATTAATTCTGGTACATTCCCATGAGGCTGAGAGAATTCATATAAACACATATTAACAAACTTGGGGAAAAATGTTTTCAGATTATTCTTAAGCAAAAGCAATAGCAGATTTAATGTTGTTCTGTCTTCCTCCATTTATCTGAAATATTATATGGGACTTGATCTTAACATTATGAAAATACACTAAGTTGATTGGGTTTTTCTACAGGATTACTTATATGGATGACCCAAACCCCCCTCCTATTTAAAAGATGTGTTAAAACTTTTTTTCCTCATTGTTTTTCTTAATAGCTTTATTCTGCACAAAGTATTTCTCATTTTGAAATTATCATTGCCATTGCTGTGAACAGACTTGAGTGTAGCAAGGCAAGGAGGCAAGAGGACAGGGAAGCAGGAGGCTCAGGGCCCAGTTAGGCACAAATACCACCGGGAGAGCTGTGGGAGCCCAGGTTTGAATGATACTTCATTCCATCTGCCCAGAAATTAATCAGGGGCCATGCCTTCAGCTGTACACCTGACAGTTAAGGGTAGTTTTCCAGAAATGAGAAGAAAAACAAAATAAAACAACTTACCATTGTAAAAAAGGGATATAAATCCAAAGTTTTTTCTCACTTTAGGCCTAGCCTAGCCACATATTTATGAAAAAAAAAAAAAAAAAGTCAAGCTCAGCTCTCAATTCTGGATTTCATAAATCCATTTGTCTCAAGAGAAACTCAAAAGCAGATGAAACAGTCCATCACTTTCTCACAGCACCAAGTTAAGAGCCTTGCAACCCAAAATAACTAATTTACCTTTTATTCTCTTTCTTTAAAAGGAGTTATTTTAACATCTAATTCACTGAGTAACACTCAAGACAGATAGTGCATTTATTCCTCCTCATTTTTGAATATATTCTAATATCCTTTATTCCTACACATGAAAACCTTTGTCAGAAGATCAAAAATGGTTGTTCAGTCTTTTTTCCACAACATATTAGAATATGAAGCACTTGCAGTGAAAAAAACTTTTAATATTAGCAGTAGTTTGCAGGATATATGTTCAGTATCTTTTCTTTTTTAATGTCGAGAAAAGTACTGAAGGCTCATCATTACAAATTACCCAGACTCTGAGTGCAGCAGATATATCACTTTGGTTCCATGTCAAAAAGAAAACCCAAAGGCAACACAGCACAGCTGAGCAACAGCACAACTTTGGTTCTTTCTCTTTGCATTATACTTTTTTTATATATACTACTCATTCACAAACTTATTAAATTTTACTTAAAGTACATCTAAGACTCAGACAAGAAAGTTACAGACTGATCTCTGCTTGCACTTCATAATAGTAACCTTGGATTACGCACAACTCTTTACAATTAACATAATGGTATCAAAATACAGAACTGAACTGTCTATAAAAGACTAAATAAACCCAAGTGTGCTATGACTACAGTTTTTCCTATCTTACCCATTAACAAAACCATGTTCTCGGAAACAGGCAAGTCAATAAAATATGAAGATGATATAAAAGATTATAATTTTGTTAAAATGAGCAGATAAAAATTATTTCCAAACATAAGACCCTAATGTCTTTTTTTTTTAAGGTTAAAAAATCAGTCATCCAAAACTTTCTTGAAAGAATAGACAATAGAATATTGGGAAGAATTTTAAATATTCTATTCTGTTTTCAATTATGAAGGTGAAAATCTGGTCCTGCTGAAAGTCTGGCTTCAAAGAGGGCATGATTTACTCCAAACACAGAAATCTAAGAGAGTACTTCAGTGGGTTAAATTAATCTGAAATTAAATATCTAACAAAAGCAAACAATACCATTAATATTACAGAAGAGTCTCATAATAAGGTTTTTTAAAATTACTGCTGCCAATCCTTAGTACTATTTTGATTATGACTCTTCAAAAATCCTTCCCTTGTGTCTCAGGAAGCAGTGAAACAATCAATATCCTGGAAACAAATGTTCTTCCAATTTGTTGCAAGTGAAAAAGCGTGGCTTTACTGAGCCCGTCTCCCTCATCTCCTCACTGCACAGGAGACCTGAGCCATTTTCTGACCAGAAGTACTATACAGGATGCAGTTCCTTCTGCGTACTCACCCCAGGCTTGGCAGTCTGAGCAAAGCCAAGACCACTTTCCTTTTACTCCTACAGAGCCCTGGTATGCACAGATTGGAAGATGTATGTTCTAAATGTTTTTCACTTAAGTTTTATGAAAAGCTCCATTACAACTCTTAGTTAACCAAACACCGATCCATACCAGTAGTTCAGAAGGAAAGGAAAAGAAAGATAATATAGCTTTTAATCACATACAGAAAGACTTGACTTGGTAGGCCAACACATCTGGGAATTTAATCCATCTTCTGACTATTGAGTGCTGTATAAGCTCTCGATACTACCAAAATGTGTATCTCTGGCAGTAAGCCACCATCATGACTGCCATTATTGATCTTTAGAGTCAGTAGCTGAATCTGTCTGTGGGTTTCTGTGCCATTTGTCTTGATTTTCCACAGCCTCATCCTCCTACCTGAACCCATTAAACTGTCGTCAGTGGGTTTATACCATTTTTTACTTGAGGGGCCCAAAGAAACTTTGCAGTTCTTCTCTTTAAAATGCATCCAAAACTTTTTTATTGCATCCTGAATACTCCCTTTCATTTCATATTTTGTCACCTGTTATCTTGGCCATGAAGGATAGTAGATTTAATAACTTTTAAGCAGCAGGATATCAGAAATACCAACATTAGAAATATTTAAATTAGACATTTGATATGCAATTTTTTACTTCCCATCAAATGCCTTCAAGCTTTTGTTGCCCACTTCAGCAAACAGGGTTATTCTAGACACATTTTTAAGATGTTTTCTTTGATGTGCAAATAAATGAAAAAGTTCAGATAAGAAAATTCAATATATTTTGTGTATTTCACACTGGCAAATCAAATAGATGAAGTGAGGTTACTTTGTACTGAAGGCAGAAAATGTCAGAAGGCATATTTAAAATCAAATGTAGTAATTACAGGAAAATGTGTGTTAATATCCTATTATAGTAACAACAGGAGACTACAGATGAAAGGGGAGAAATACATTTAAAATGTCTCTGCTAGTTATAACTGAGCACAGCACACCGAAGCAATGTACATTTTATAGGTACAGAACTACTGTGTTTTTCTTGAGGTTTTAGGTAGTACAAAATTTTGACTAACTTACATGTCTATAAAGGTAGTTACGTTTACTTGCAATGATTAATTAGCAAGTAGAATTGCACTTTGAGCAGCCGAAATCAGGTTAAAAATAAAAAGGTTCTGCTGACCTATAGAAGTCACTTATTGTCTACAGTTCAGCTATTCAGTTGGGCTATATTTAAGTTGAAGAAACTACTTATGCATGTTCTTCGTTCCTGACAAGGTCACAAAATTGCTGTCAAGACGGGAAAAGAAATGCCAAAAAACAAGTGGGAAAACCATAACAGCAGTCATGCCAGAGTACATTTCACAGAATGAGATTCTGCTTGACATTCCTTTCTGGAAAGTTACACTGTATTTAGTTTAAACGGATTTGTGAAATGAATGATTTAAGAACAAAAGCCTCACTATCATAGCTAACATTTTCCCTTATAACTTGTTCAGGATGCAGAATTTACCTCAGCTTGGAGCCTTTATTATTCTAGACAAAACTGTACAATCTTTATAAAGCCATCCACCCAAATCTTGGGCAGAACTGGGAATCTTGTTTGGGTGTTTCTCCGGTCCACGCTCTTAATAGTGTCAAAATCATGCACCACTTTATTTATTTTTTTTTTTTTTTTTAAAGCAGATGACAGGGAGCAGCACAGCTACACAGAAGGCTGGAATACCCACAGCTCCTGCAACTGTGTGTGAGCACAGCCCCAGAGAGGGTGCATGCACTCATAACCACCCAGGAGAGGAGAATGTCTGTAAGTGCAAGGAGTAGTTGCAAAAAGATGTTTTGAATCTGTAAAGTTTATTAATGGTTTAGAAGTCTTTAGTATTCTCTTTCATCTGTTATATTAGTCATATTGATCCCAAATGTGTATTTCACTGACTACTGACTAATTATACATCATTAATAAATCACTAAATTAATTAAACCCCTTTGATTCTGATTAGTTAGCTACATCAACCAAGCAGTGTTTGCCTGTGACAGGTGCCAGCTCAGCAAATGTAGAAGTGAGTCCTAGGAATGAGAATTCATGCAAGTAAATTTTATTTTCTCCTTGTGTTCATTTGTATGCTACTCCAGCTTGAATGTGCAACTGCCACACAAGACCCACCAGTCAAATTTATTGTGCTTGCCTTTTTCTAGCTGTACAGAATTTCTAAAGGGAAAAAAGGTTTTCCTCTCTGGATTGTTAAATATGAAAAAAAAATGAAAGATAACAAAGTAGTGGATAATTTTAAGAAAAATAAATTAAGAAAGGTTAAAGAAACTATTTTTTGCAACTGCTCCAAGACAGTGTTTACCTGAATTTTCTAACAAGGTGAGACACAAGTAGGTAGATACCTAGGTATATTTACCTAGGTATATTCTGAGTATGAGGTGAAAGGTATCACAGACCAGCTAGTATAAGTTAAGAATCCTGAGTACACAAAAAAAACCCAAACAGATAAACATATCTCCACAAGTGTCTCACATAGTAAGTACTTCCATACAGCTACAGTGGTGCACTGTAGTAATACATGTATGTAGGTTTCTCCACTGTCTTAAGTCTTACTGTGATTAAACAGTTGCTTTTTAGAAAACCGCTGTGGATTTTCTTCCTCACTGGTGAAATGAGAAACTGATGAAATAACTCATATAAGATGAAATTGAGATTGATCCACTGGATTTATGTTTCTGGAAAGTTTCATATGAGCTCACAGCTCATATTATGATTCTGCACCGTTTCTATGTAGAATGTGTATTTGTGATATTTAGGAGCAGAGCAGTAGAAAGAAACATCAATTTCCCAGCAAACATAAGGTCTCTGTCTGAACTCCTTCAGGCATAGAAGCAACTTGTTAAAGGACTTAAAAATCAACATCTGTCTAAAGAAGCTACACAGAAAACACTGACGGTAGGTGATCCTAAACACTGCTCAAGACAAACGTTTGTTCATAGAATTACTGATTTGAATTTCTTGTATTTACCCTTAAATGGTAGTTAATCAAAAGTTTTATGGAAGGGAAAAAAACAAACTGGGAAAAGAAAGCTCGAGTCTTTAACTTCAAAAATATGTTTAAAGTTTTGTGAATATAAAACCCAAATTGCTTCCCAAAATAAAGTATGTTAAAAGCTGTCCATTAAAATCCACAAACATACGATCAAGTTTGTATATCTTCAACTGGTTTTAATGTCTTATTTTCTTTTCATCCTTTAGGCTGAAATTTCATCAGTAATATATGATTTTCTGGTTTTCTTAGCTGTCCTGACTATTTGCTGTATCTAATGGTCCTTATAGTGCTCATTCAGCTCTTCCAAAGCTTCCACTTTAGAGGAGAAAGAGCACCGATGCCAGAGGCTTACTAGTTTTTTTTTCTAGACCGTCATCTGCAGTACTCAAAGTCACCAGGCATGTTTAAATCGTTGATGGAAAACAGCAGTGATCCAGAGTGTGGTAGGCTTCCAGGTACTTCAATACTTAGACTTAAGAGTCATACATCTAATGCTCTTGGCCTCACTCCATTCAGTTGTAAAGAGATGAACATTTGCTTCAAAGATTTGTGTATGAAACAACATCACCTTAATCTACAGATAGGCCAATTCATAACAGCATCAGGATAAGTTGAAAAATGACTTTCAGATGTTTTAAATACTTCAAAACCAGACAGGCAGGATCTGTTGGGACTACCTATGAGAAAAGCACAGAAGGCGCACTCAGGAACGTTAAGCATATGAGCAGAGGATTTATGCGTAACTCCTAACAGCTCAAGTTGGTGGGGAGATTCCCCACACATTCATTGAGGAAAACAGAGAAGAGGAACTAAATCAGTTTGTAGTCCTTCTCTAAGGAAGAAAAATTATTAAATCAGATGCATAAATTAGATGTGGAATAGCAGCATTCACACAAGAGCTCTGAGGGAACTCACACAGCAGTTGCAGGACAGCAGACTAAGGTGTGTGAGCTATTGCCGTGCCAGGGGACTACTAGGCTAGCCAGGGTAATCCTTGTCTACCAAAAGGGATTTACAGGTGATTCCAGGAACTACTGACTGATGAGCCTGATTTCCATCTCTGGTTAAGTGGAGAGTCTACAGTAAGACATGCAGTCACCCAGCCTGTTTGGAAAGGCACAGTGGCTTCTGAAGGGAAATCTTGGGCCAGTAGCCTGCCAGAGCTCTTGAAGGGTGTCAATAATCACATGTACATCCATAAGAGATAACATATCTGGATTTTCAAGAAGTCTTTAACAAGGTTTCACAACACAAATTACTGCAGAAACTAAGCTGCTAAATAATTTGAGATCCTTCCGTAAACTAAAAAGCTGATTAAGAGAGAGGAAGTAAAGGAAAAAGCTTAATGATCCTTTCGAAGGCAAAAGAGAGTCAGTCCTGGGGCCCTTCAGGCATCAGTGCTGTGATTGACTCATTTTATTGACCATCCATGACAAAAAAGGAAGGGCACTGCCAAATCTCCAAGTCTACTGACAATACTAAGCCTTTCCAGGTAGACACACGTCATAACAATGGTGAGAACTTCATTAAGCTGAGTGTGTGAGCATCAGATGACAGATGAACTTCAGGATAGACAGATGCAAGGATGTAAACAAAAGGAAAAAAATGATCTGAAGCGTGCCTATCTGAACCAGCAGACAGCTCTGGACCCACCACCAGCAACTGTCTGAAATCTTTCAATCAACACGTAGGACCAGACAAATGTGAACAACTCATGAGGCATCGCTAGAAAGGATGCAAGGAAAACAAAACTGAAACCCACATTGCAGGCAGTTCTGATCTTCATGTCAAAATGCAGTTTGAGCAACTGCCTCATGAGGAAAAGCTAGAAAGGTCTCGAACCTTTCATTTTGAAGAGGAAAATGCTGAAGGGGATATGAACATGTTTTTAAAACCACAAAGATGGTGTATACCGTAAAGGCAAAACTGTTACAACCAAATCCTACAATACTGGAAGTAGGGGTATTTAATAGCAGATTTAAGAAGTATTACACAGCAGGCTGTGAACTTCTGGGACTTGGTTCTCTCAGGTGGTAAAGGAAGTCTCTAATGGCAGTTTCAGAAGGTGTTTAGACAAATTCAAGGACTACAGATTCATTAATGGATATTAAATAGGACCAGGCAGGGAAGTGGCCTCTGATGACCGTAACATCATCTTGGATGCTAAGCTAACTGAGAGAATAGAAGGCAGACAGTGGGTAGGCTCTCAAGATAAATAGCTTCGCTTCTCCTTTTGTCACTGGGAAAGGGACAATAGGCTAGACAGACCACAAGTCTGAATCAGTAGGCCATAGCTGAGGTTCTCATTTGTATGGGGCAAAAGTCACATCACTGCTGTAGAAAGGGCTCCTCTCCCTTTTTACCTCAGTTATATACAACTGCACCACTTCAGCTTAGAAGTGACATGGCATGCTTCAATTCCAGCCTCTAACGTATGATCCTTATCTGATCATACAGTTAGTTTGCATTACAAGAAAGCAAAGCTCAATTCTTAATGCATGTTCATGTTTACATTACTCCCAAATTTTAGCAATAAGTTTCTAGATTAACAAATTAATTTTGAAATCCACTGCATTTTAATGGCCCTTGCCTCCCTTGACAAGTTTTTCTAGAAATGCTGACTCTGCTACTGGTAGATGGGGAACACTGTCTTGAATGATCAAAACCAGCACTGTTCAAAAACCGAAAAAGCACTTAAATGATTTAAAGTCTTAGACATAAGACCACGTAGCTTGATTGCTGAAAATGTCTACTCAGCAGTCAGGGACAAGGAAAAAAAAGCACTGAAAGATTTATATGAGTCTTACCTCTAGGGACTGAAGGGGCGGGGCAGGGCAGAAGACAAAAAAAGAAAAAGGAGAACTTCATCACAAAAACAGGCCAACGTACAGAAACAGACAAAGATCAGTTTGTTCAAACAGTTCATGAGCATGCATCAAGGTACCAACAAAAATTTTGGCTCCTTTCAGCAGAAGTCCTGGTAGACACATCCAATTTGCCTACAGAAAGCTAGCTTTTTTTTTTTTCCCTGATGTCTACAATACTTTCATAAATTTAATTCTTTATATTGTTCTCTTTCTCATATTGTACCACAGAACTTTACTGAACACATATCTGCTTGATGTTCTTGGGTTTTTCCTATTTGCTTTAAAACCTGGTACTCTCTTCCTTAACCTGGGCTGCTATAAGACCTCAATCAGATTCAGGTGGTTCTGTAACTAAATGACATGCCTAACAACATTTGTCCTGTATGAATCAAAACAACAAAAGTTAAAAGTAGATGTACAAACAGTATCTCAAGGAGTCAAAAAATAATTAGGCAGTTGGTCATAGTAGGAGAAACTCTTACCATTCTTGACCATTTGCACTGTGCTTAAATACCTTTCAATGATGTAAATTTCAAAATACCTGCTTTGTATTTTAAATGACCACACCTTAACCCAGGACACATCCTTTCCTAAGTGACAAGATTCCTTAGAATTAAGTTACTTATTTAATTTAATATTCTAAATACTTTTCTAAATAGCAACAAGATGTCAGTAAGTCAATTCAACATCCTTAACTCCCCCAGTCTCAGGGACAAGTGCTGCACAGTTGCAGAGAAACATCTGCCACAATAGCCTTCAGCAAATAAAATTCAGATGAACATAAACTAGCAATAAAACAGCCCAACAGTTTTATACTTTTGTGAAATCTTTTCTGACACGGTGTTAGAGACAGCAAGACTGAGAACAGAGGTGAGCAACCAACCCTGTTAATGTCTATAGAGATAGGATCTTGGCAGCACAAAAGTTCAGTTCAAACAGTGCTTTTGGAACCGAATGGCAAGTTGTGGAACTACTACCACCAGGTGCAGGATTCAGCTAAAATGCTGGTTAAGGCCCTTCAGAAAGCAAAATGTTAACACGTCTCTGGAGACATACCTCAAGTACCTTCATTCACAGTGCTTTTTTCTTGGCTTCTCACGAGATCAGCTGCTCGGAGCTGTCCCAGCTCCCGACAGACCGACTGATCGCGAGCAAAGAGGGTTTTTTCGGGAGATTCCTTGCTATTAAAACCCCGAAGTCAGCAGCGTAAACGGACTCCCGTCGTCAGCTCTGCCGTGAGAGGCTGATGTGCCACAGCCGTTGCCGCGGCGACCACAGCCACCACCCCTCCCCCTCTGCTTAAATTCTTACCGGGAGGGTGGAGAGCTAGCTCTCCGCCCGCAGAGAGCAACACCTACAGCAGCAGAGGAGGCGGCTCCTGTAGTGGGACGCAGAAGTTCTTCTGGGTCCAGAAGCCTCACAGGGCAGCTGTAGGAGCAGAGCGAGCAGGCAGGGTTCCTCTGAGGGAAGTACTAGAGACCAGGAGAAGCACGGACATCCTCCCTGACTCTTCAAACACAATGGTGGGCACTGGTCTCAGAGCTAAGGCTGCTGCTCTGGCCAAGGTGTCTGCACCATCTTCCCCTGCGGTGGATGATGCCTCTGCACAGACAGAGCTACAGACGGCAGAGGCATC
>NW_010131086.1:0-53844 GCF_000699245.1 Pterocles gutturalis
AATCTCTAATATTCTGTGATTCTGTGAAAAATATTTTCTCCTCTTTTTTCTAAAAGCTGGTAAATCCCTTCTAAGTATAACAGAAATTCATCTGTGAAAAAGTAACTTGCTTTTGAACAGCAAACTTATTCATGTCCATGGTTCAGGAGTGTACAAAAATATATCACTTGCCATGTTTTTATTGTAGTAAAGACTACTAGAAAATTGTTTAACTTCCTTTTTCTGTGCTGTTTAGTCCCAGATGAACATAGAACACCTCATATTTCCGTCACCAATATTATTTTTAAAACTTTACAGCAAAAACACTGATAAAAACTACTATTTCTGCATTCAAATCTATCACATCTGACATGAACAATTTTACCATTGTGAAAATGTCATTAATACATGTATATCTTTGTTTCATTTATCCCTATTTTAGTTGCATGATCAGCTACAGTGGGACTCTGTTATGTTAATTACAAAACATAAAAGAAGGTTCAGTGGTTTCAAAATGTGTTTATTATTAAAAAGTTGTCTTGGAAGGATTTTTTTTCTAACCCCAAATGTACCTAAAGGCAAGTCTCAGCTGATGAAAATAAGTCTCCATAGTAGTGTCAGTCTTCCACAGTCTCTGAATCCTAAGCATCCTGATGCTATACTCTGTATCTATACACACTACATATGTATTACTCTACTATATTTGCTTAAAGTCCTTGCTGTTCCTTAGCTTTTTTTTTCCTGTAGCCCAGTGTAGTGTTCTTTATCACATATACATACATAAATGTACAACTCTGCTTCACTAGGGAATCATATGGGGGGGGAAAAAATCCCATAATTCTTATCTTTGAAGTTTTCTGTGTATGAGCAAGACACCAGTAATCAAAATGCTTTTCTTTTTTCATTTGTCCTCTTGTGTATTCTGTTACTTATGATAAAGGGATCTGAAGACTTTCCTACAGAGAAAGGCCCACAGTCTCTGTACACCTCTATAATTCATATGTACACAGCAGGTGGTTCTTGATCATTTGTACTTGTCCCCAGATCCGTTCTTTGGATAAAAGAGCAAATATGGTTAGTACAGACGACGGAGTGAAAATACGTATCTGAAGCAACAACTTGTAGTCTCTGGTTAGGCCACAGGAGAATTTATTGTTTAAAATAAATAAATAAACACCACCAAAATCCCAAATACCTCCTCCTATTGTTGCTAGGATCTGCTAATGCATAATAACATTTGTGTCATCAGGGCATGACTCTTTTCTCTTTGACTGGCTGCATCTTGCTGCAGCCTGGTGTATTCATTCAAACCCCCAAAATGCTGAGGGGGAGCACAAGGGAAGATGACCATTCCTCCTAGAGAGTGAAGGATGAAACTGTTTTGGCTTCCTTCTCTGTCCCTCTTATTCTCACACCTTGGTCCCAAACCTGGCACTGGCTACTGACAGTGACGTGCCTAAAATTCACTCTGAGAATGGCAAAGGCGCGCCTTGCCCTTCTTTGTTGACCAGCAAAACCAATTTAATAAGCACAGTAATATTTAGCTGACAAAAACAATAGATCAGTGAAAGCTGATGTCTCCCCAGTGTCTTTGAGCAGTTCTGTCCTTCCCCTAGGAGCACTGTTCCTCTGCAGTTTCTCTCTTTGCTCCTCTTTTCATCTCCGGAAAACAATGACCATTCAATGTTTTTCCTGCT
The DNA here is from genome assembly GCF_000699245.1 of Pterocles gutturalis. Lineage (NCBI taxonomy): Eukaryota > Metazoa > Chordata > Aves > Pterocliformes > Pteroclidae > Pterocles > Pterocles gutturalis. The sequence goes on from NW_010131086.1 coordinate 1,677, forward strand.
TCCAATGCCCTCAATATGCCATGTATTTCTCCAGTGTCATATCAATGCTTCATTTTATTCTTCTTTTCCCCCTTTGATCATGGGTCCTTTCTTCAAAATCCTTTTCCCTTTTTACCCAATTTATTCTTTTTTGAGTTAAAGCTTTACACTGGGACTTATTCACATGGGATGCAGTGACTTGTACACCACTAGGGATGATGTGCAGTTTAATTTTCTTCTTCTTTTTCTTCTTCTGCTTTTTTTTTTTTTTTTTTTTTTTTTTGTTGGAGAGAGTGTCTACATTGTCTTTTGCAAGTAGATGTACACTCACAGTTCTCATGTGCTGCGTATTTGCAGTCACATTGTGCTAAGTCTCAGTTAAAGTAACTCACAGGTTTAGCTTGGATTCCTTGCTCAGGGTGTGGACAAAGTGAGGCAGGACATCTGCCTGCAAGACTTTGTAAATGTACCCAAAGGAAGCAAGGCCCATCTCTTCTTCTGTCACCTCATACTTCAACTTTCAGATTTAAGTATAGGATTAGTTTGCTTTGAAAAGTGCTGTCATTATTTCAAGGTTGAGAAGACTTTACAGAAGTAAATCCTGACTGAGTAGAAAAAGTACTGAATTATGTAGGAGCCCAAGAGGATGCTTGTGAGCCTGCAAGGCTCTTTCAGGATTTGAAAGCTGTCTAGCAGACAAGACTGAAAACCAAGTTGTTTTAAATTCAATGTTAATGTAAAACTTGTTCATGTTCTCAGAACCTGCCATCTGGAGATGCTGGTACAAAGCAAGACCACATGTGAGACAATCAGATTTCTTGAACTTTCCCAAGTTCTTTTCCCTGTTGTATAAGACTTGACAAACCACAAATAAGAGTATCTTGAATGAAATAAACAAACTCTGTGTGTGTGATACTTTGCTCAAAAAAAAAAAAAAAAAAAAGGAAAAAAAGGAAACTAGCCTTCAACTTGCAGAAATAGGAAATAAAGTCTGGCAGAGTGAGATTGCTATTTGCACATATGTTAAAATGAGAGAGAAAGTTTACCTTACCTTGTGGATAAGTAAATGAGTTATCCTATTGTAGCTATAAGTCCATTGTCCTTTAGATAACAGAGAAGCTGTCAGGGTATGTGCTGAATAGCATGCACCATAATTCTGGTTTGTACGGGCCCAGTAGCAATTGCTGAGCATTGCTCATATCATTCTTTTTCCACCTTCCCTTTCCCTTCGTCTCCAGAGCTCTTACTTTGCCTCAGTGTCTGTTGTTTTTCCAGCTACCAGATGAACTACAGTAAAGTGTCCAAGTGTCCTTGCTGACCATTGTTCTCTGAGGCAGAGAACAACACTGACATTTCTCTCTTCCACTCTCCATTACTAACTGCCCCAGTATTTACAAGCTCCAGAAGCAGCAATCTGGAGACTTACTTTTTCTTTTCTTTTCTTTTCTTTTCTTTTGTTTTCTTTTCTTTTCTTTTCTTTTCTTTTTTTTTTTTTTTTTTTCCCCAGGAAGTCTTTTCAAGATTGGTTAATTTATGGAGATCGGGGAGACTCTTTGAGAGGTGAAGAAACACAAGGGACAAAACCAGTGTCCACAAATACACTTCTCTGTGATTGTCTTCTCTCTCTCCTCATTTTTTTGTTTCCTTTCTGTAGGACATGCAGACCATATGTTTTTCTACCCACTTCATAGAATCATAAACTCACAGAATGGCCTGGATTGAAAAGCACCTTAAAGATCATCTAGTTCCAACCCCCCTGCTGTGGGCAGGGTTGACAACCACTAGAGCAGGCTGCCCAGGGCCCCATCCAGCCTGGCCTTGAATGTCTCCAGGAATGGGGCATCAACAACTTCTCTGTATGCTGTCTTCTGTCAATGTCTCGCAAAGAAAAGGGTACTGTAAAGATAAAATATTAATCAGATTTTGAAATTACTACCCAAATTGGCAAGCTAAACTAGACCACCCTGGGGTAGTTCTCATCTTAGAGCAGGTCCTGGAAAAAGATTGTAGTTGTAGACTTAAGTTCTAATTACCTGGGGAAAGTGGCTGGTGGCAATTCCAGCATCGCTTCAAGCTAAACAAGCCCAGTTCCCTCAACCTTTCTTCATAGGAAAGGTGCTCCAGCCCTCTGATCATCTTTGTGGCCCCCCTTTTGACCCGGTTCCTAGAGCTCCATGTCCTTCTTGAGCTGGGGACCCCAGGCTCGGACAGAATACTCCAGATGGGGTCTCACAAGAGCAGAGTAGAGGGGGAGAATCACCTCCCTCTCCCTGCTGGCCACCCCTTTTTTAATGCAGCCCAGGACATAGCTGGCTTTCCGTGAGCGCCTTAACATGGCTTTGAGGAGGATTTGCTCCATGATCTTCCCAGGCACAGAGGTGAGGCTGACCGGCCTTAGTTCCCCAGGTGTTCTTTTCTCCCTTTCTTAAAAATGAGAGCAATGTTTCCCTTTTTCCAGTCACTTGGGACTTCACCTGACAGCCATGACTTTTCAAATATGATGGAGAGTGGCTCACCAACCACATTAGCCAGCTCTTTCAGAATGCTGGGATGCATATCATCCAGCCCCATAGACATTCAGTGACATGAGGTGGTCTTGGACTTATTCTGCCGTTACAGTGGGAGGGATTCCACTCCTCTCACCCTCACCTAGAGGTTCAGGGTCCTGACAGACATGGGAAGCCTGACTGCCAGTGAAGACTGAGGCAAAGCACTTATTGAGTACCTCAGCTTTTTCTGTGTCTGAGGAAGCCAGTTCTCCTTTCTCATTTATCAGAACGGGAACACTCTCCTTGGCCTGTCTCCTCCTGCCTATGTACCTGTAGAACCCCCTCTTGTTATTTTTCACATCCCTTGCCAAGTTCAGCTCCATCTGTGCCTTGGCTTTCCTAATCCTATCTCTACACATCAAGGCAACACCCCTGTATTCTTCCCAGGCTACAAAATCCTGCTTCCACTTCCTGTACACTTCCCTCTTTTCCTTCGGTTTGAGCTGCAGGTCTTTACTCAACCATGCCGGTCACCCGCCTCCTTTGCTCAATTTCTTCTGCTGGGGGGTGGAGAGCTCTTGTGCTCTCAGAAGGGTGTCCTTAAAGACCTGCCAGCTCTGTTCTGTTCCTATCCCCTAAAGGACAGTTTCCCAGGGGATTCTATCCAGTAATTCCTTGAATAGCTGGAATTTTACTCTCCTGAAGTTCAGGGTCCTGACTCTACTTTTTGCCAGGCCCGTGTTCTTCAACATCACAAACTCCACCAGGGCATGGTCACTACAGCCCAGGCTGCCTCCAATCTTAACCTCTCTAATGCTCTCCTCTGCACGGGTGAACACCAAGTCTAGTAAAGTTTCTCCTTGGGTCGGTCCATCTAATATCTGGACCAGGAAGTTATCCTCAACAGACTCCAGGAGTCTCCTGGATTGTTTGCAGCCCGTCATGTTGCTATCCAGCAGATATCCAGGTAGTTGAAATCCCCCATCAGGAGAAGAGCCTGCGAGCATGACACCTCTTGCAGATGAAGCAAGAAAGCCTTGTCAACAGATTCTCCTTGATCAGGTGGCCTGTAGTAGACCCCAACCACTAGATGTCCTTTGCTGGACTGATCCTTGATTTTAAACCATGAGCTCCCAACCTGGTCATGGCTGTTTCTCAGATGCAACTCTTCACAGTCTATCCTTCCCTTCTGAAAAAGCCTGTGCCCCTCAATCACAGTATTCCAGCCCTGTGATTCATCCCACCATGTTTCTCTGATAGCAATTGGGTCATCCTTTTCTAATTGTGCCACAGTTTCCAACTCCTCCTATTCATTTCCCATGAGGCATGCATTGGTATAGAGGCACTTCAGCTGGGCTACTGGCCTCATAACCTTCTTGGAGGACCACTTCCTTATACCTCTGGGACAAATCTGGGGTTTTCCTCCACTGCTGCCCAAGGTGACAGCATTCCCTCGCTCTTGTCTGTCACTCAGTGCATCCCCTTCCCCCCATCATATTTATTTTAAAGCCCTGCGAATCAGCCCAGCCAGCTTGCTCCCTAGAATATTCTTGGTCCTTCTAGTCAGTCTCATCTCATCTGATGACAGTATTCCCCATTTCTCAAAGGTATGCCCCAGATCATAGTGCCCAAATCCCTGAGTATGACACCATCCCTGAAGACATTCATTCAGCCTATCTCTTCTCCTCCTTCTTGTCTGGATCCCAGTGCCCAACTGAGAGGAGAAAGCAGAACACTACTTCTGCTCCCGATCCTTTAAGTAGTCTCCCCAGAGCCCTAAAGTCCCTTTTGATTGCCCTTGGGCTTCTTTTGCCTACCTCATCATTGCCAACACTAAAGACCAGTAAAGGGTAGTAATCAGAGGGTCTTACCAAGAGAGTGGTGTTCCTAGCAACATCTCTCACCTGGGCCCCAAGCAGGCAACACACTTCCCTATGGGATGTCTCTGAGCGGCATATCAGGCCCTTGTTTTCCCTCAAAAGGGGGGTCCTCTATGACGACAGCACTTCTTTCTTTTTTTGTTTGATGATGTAGTGATACAGGGGGCAGCCTGACTTGTCCCAGGCAACCCCTCTAAGATGGATGGACCTTCATCCACCTCCACATCCCTCTGTCCCTCCAGCTCCAGAGCCTCATGCCTATTGTGTAAGGGCACCTGGGAAGGTGGGACAGGTTGAGAGGGGGTCCTCCTACTGCCCCGCACAGGAACTTGTCTCCATCCCTCTCAGTCTCTTAGGTTCCCTCCTCCCATCTGACTGTGAGAGGGTAGGTGATCTGCTACTTCTTGCAGAGTGTTGTCCCAGTGCCTTTCTTATAGGGATGGCAGAGTGTGACTCCACCAATCCAACTCCCTCTCACATTCCCTGATGCTCCTCAATGTTTCCACCTCTTCCTTTAGCTCCACCACCAGGCTGAGAAGACCATTCACCTTCTCACACCTCACACAGGTGGTATCTCTGCTGCCCTATTGTAGCAGTGACAGGCTTGGTTCCTTCTATTTGACAGAGACGAAACTAGAGTCTCAAAGTGGCTGTTTTGAAACTGTTTGGGACTCTCTGCACTGATTTCTCTTCTGTTTGATAAGTAGTCTTGCAGTCTCACTGTATATTCCATAATTTTCCTTTAGAGAGGTACCCCTCCTAGAAACACCTTCTGATACATTAAATTCTAGCATTCTGCCATCTTCTTTTCTCTATGTAAAATATCTACTTGAACTCTGCATTATGTTTTTGATCCTGGGGGGGATCTTACTGACTTATGGGGAAAGCTAAATCAAACAAATATTGCAGAATCAGATGGGATGCTTCACAGGGTGTGATTCTGAGAGCAGTTTTGGCAGTCCCTATGGCAATCACTGAAACAGAATATATGCTGGCTCGGCTTATTACGTGTTAGTCAATCTAAGTAGGTTTAACACCTATCATTTTGGGGTTTTTTTTCTGACTTGATGTGAAAGCTAGCTTCTGTTTTGTTGCTTCTTAGTTGTTCACTGTGGCTAACTGATGAAGAAAGTTGGTTTCATCTTGTGACTACTAAATCTTCCAAGCTGTGGAATCTAAGAGTCTTCATATGCCAGCTCCTTAACTATTTGCTTGATATTCATGATCCAGAAATAATAGTATTGGCCTCAACAAATATTAAGACCGCAAACATTACAGCAATCTTATTTTTGCTAATTTTGAATTTGTTAACATTTTTCATGGAAAATAGTTTGAGATCTAGACTGAAAATGTTTTATGAGCCAGGTATTGCTTTCAATCTAGATTCAGCTGTGCATTTATTTCATGCATAAAATAATCTTCATTTTGACCCACACAGTTCTATTTTCCTGTATATCAAAAGATTTATAATCCTAAAACCAGTGATTCCTTCAAGATGATTCACTGATACGTGCAGTTTATAATAACATTTGACTGACCAAGTTGAACTGTCTACTGGTACAGCTTCACTGAAACATATTACAATGGTATCCGTTTAACCCAATGAGGACTTCTTGCAGAAAATACTAATTCACTGTCATTCTGAAGAGACAGTGCATGAGTATTTTATGGGGATTGACAGCTAGATTTGAAGGATTATGGTCAGGGCATAATTGTAAGGATTCTATTCACTAGATACTGCAGTCAACTGCTCAATCCCAGTTTCAATTAACAATCTTCTAGGGACAGTCAGATAGAGCCTGTGGGTCAGCATAGCTGCACTGAAGTGAGGAGAGAAACACCACTCATTTACACAAGCTTATTTTCTCACTTGGGGCAAACAACATCGTAATGAAATTCACAGGACATCATAATAAAACAGCAAAATTTATGAACATCAATAAGGATAAAGAAATAACAAGAAGTCAGCTTAATGAAGTAAGATAAAATGAATGAAAGATTGAATGAGATTCTAGGCTGCAAAATACAAACAAATATAGCTTGTGAAAAACACAATGTACTCTGACAATAGAAATAAAAATGTAGGAAGTGGTAGTTGTGTGCAGTCTGGAGGAAATACTCAGACCAAAATTTGGCCCTCAACGCTCATTGACTTTCAGAGGTTTGGGATGCTAGTTCGACTCTGCACATTTGAAAATCAATCCATCAGCTGGCAGTGATATATGATGGTGCTTTCAGGTTTATTTTGTTTGTTTGCTTTAAAACATCTAGAGGAGTATGGAGCTGCAAAACACAAGATTTTATTTTAGGAGAAGGAGAGAATAAGTCTGGATCTTTCCAGGGAGACTCTGTGCATTCAGAATGCTGCCTTTTTCTTCTGGAGAAGTCCTCTTATTTCAAACAAACAAACTAACTTACAAAGGGATTAAGTATACCTACATTAGTAGAAGGAAGTAAGTTACTTTCCAAATACACAGCTCATGTTTTCTGTGGCGCCAGAACAACAAGATAATTTGGGCAAGGTGTATTATGCATTTTTATTTTTCTGACTCATTGTTTACAGAGTAATGGTCCAACAGACACTGCAGGAAGCTATGGTTAAGGACATATAACCTCAAATATACATTCTACTAGATGTATGGCAAATAATAGGTGTCAGTAAAGGGGTGAGCTGGACAGGCTAATGTTATCTTTTCAACGACAGTTTTTAACACACCCAGAAGGACAGCCCTAGTTCTTTAACTTCTAAAAGGCTTTCACAAAGCAGAGAGATTCTTTTGGTTGCTAAGATTCCTATTTTTCAGAAAGGGACTCCAAACGGATGAGAAACTAAACTAATGGAGAAACTACTTAACACTATACCTCTTAAGAAATGAGAAGTCTGATTAAAATTTTGCTTCTGACAGGATTCTGGTTCAGTCACCCCATGTACCTTCAAAAACTTAATGTTTTTTTTTTCATTTATTCATTGAAGTCAATGTAGAATAGCAGACACTCATTTTTACCTCTCTATGTCTCTGTTTTCCCACCTCTACATAAATATATTATGTACCAAACAATTAATTTCTTCCCCTTCTCCATTTTTCAAAATTGTCTTTCACCTTCAAACGTTTCATTAGCTGTTTCAAACCAAAACACAAAAAAATCAAACCATTTTATTACAGAAACACATCATCTGTGAATAATATAGAGGATCATAAGAAGAGCAGTGAAGAGAATAAAACAGTGATTCTATGTACTTTGCTGGGCATATTAACACTTTTTTTTTTTTTTTTTTTTTTTTTTTTCCAAAAAAGCCCCAGTCTCTCTGTAATTCCAGGAGAAAACTTTCTATTCTGTAACATTTTTCCTTTTCTGACTCTTTCAATATGCATATATTTCTAATATTACTTTCTTCATGCTGCTATTTAGGTTTTCCTTACATGTTTTACATTGGACATGGTTTAGTGAGTTAGGTGGTGTGGGTTGACGGTTGGACTTGATGATCCTTGAGGTCTTTTCCAACTTTAAGGATTCTATGATTCTATGGTTCTGTGATTCTATGATTTATAATTGCTACCATGAATCTTTTACACATTTTTAAGCTTTTGTTTCGGTGGCTTTCTAGTTTCTTATACCTAAACTATGTCTGCCTGCCATCCAAGCCACCCCCACTGCTATCTGCCTCCATGCATACTCCTGGCTTTTGATCATCATGACTCTCTGACGTTCTGTGAAATAGCCTGCAAATGTTTGCCCTCAGTAAACTGTTCCACTTTCCAGCAGGCAGCAGTAGCATTTTTTTTTCTCCTCCTCAGTGAGGCCAATCTGCATAGCTTGTGCCCAGAGACCCTTCAACGCTGGATCAGTTCGCTGGTGGCTAGAAGGGGAGTAAAACCTGCATCCTGTGTTTCATAAGCTGCAACTTGTCATCAGTAAATATCACTCATTGGATGACTTTCAGTTATAATAATAAACCTATAGACTGAGGCAAAAGGAAGTGTTTGGCTTGTAAATACTTAGATTCACAATGCGAGTTAATACAGTAACCTGACTGTAGCTGAAGGTCTTATCTGTTTCCATCATGTTAGGCAGAAATGTTACATCCCTTGCAGGGACCTTGTTATCTCTTTTTCTATGCTACCAAACCACCTCCAGTCTCTCTGTCAGAAGCTCTGCATTCTTCCCTCTGCTTTACTCTGTAACAAATACCCGGTACAAGTCTGCAGAAGAACTGACAGGATACTGACTACCATAGATGGGAGAGGGCTGATTTTAGAGAAAGTGGAATTGAATGATCAGCTTTTCTGAATTAATGCACACTGAGGTCAGCCCAGAATTTATTTGGGAAGGCAGATGCTGGTTTGTTCCTTATTCACGTGTCAGCTTTTGAAATTCTTCTGGCTTGCTGCAAAGGAGGACAGAAAACCGCCACAGAACATATCTTACCTTGAAGATGAGACAGGTCCGGGGGCAGGACAAAATGATCTTACTGGATGTTGAGACATGACCTCTAAGACTGATGAACCCAGTGGGCAGTCCTAAGCACCCAGAAATGCATGTGAGAAGTGGGAGGATGACTTTAGTGTGGGACGACATGGATTGTCATGGAGCTGTGAAAGTCCTGCTATGCAACCAGAAGCAAAACCAGCTAAAATATAAATGGTCCATGAAGTAGTCACAGAATCATAGAGCTCCGTCTTGGTATTATTTTCCCCTACAGCAAATATGCTCTTCAGAAATTGCAGTGGTCACCTATCAAACATTCAGAGCCTCAAGAGGCCTCATCTGAGTACCGAGACTTGGTTCAAATATTCTTCTGTGTGTCTTATGAGAGTTATCATTCAGCTTCTTTGTTTCTCAACCCTCACCTAAAGTATTATTTGATTTAGATTAGATCCACCAGGCAAATCAGAGCTGATGTTGTCACAAAAACCCAAGCCCATGCCATCCAGGAGAGTGCTAAGTATTTGAAAATTAAAGGGAAAAATCTGTGGATTGAAGCCAATAATCTCTTAGCTATTGCGACAGCTTTGGTGTGCAGTCTGGCAGCCTATGGGGCAATGTGAACTTGCACTGATTTTGACAGCAGCCCCAGAGGTTTAACATTTGAGACAGTATGGCTTGAACTAATTTGCTCTTTGCAGAGAAACCAGTCCTGGTCCAAGTTACTTCCTCCTTCCCAGACATTGCCTTGAAGTTTTTCTTTTGTCTTCAGTTCATGACAGACTTTCTTTGTCTTGTGTTACTACCTCCAAAGGATGCTGTTTAAGAACAAAACCTTTTGTAATGTATACTTTGTTTATTTCCTCACATACTATGCTGCATTTTAAACAATGTTTTAAATAAAAAATAGTATTCAAAACCTATGAAAAATCTCACTTAGAGTAACGTTGTCTGGTGCGTTAGGGTGTATTTGAGGGAATGTGAATATCTTTTTCCTTTGCCTAAAAGATTGCTCTGCATGAACAGTCAAACCAAAACCCTCAATAAATTCTTCTTTAAGCTATAACACAATGTTTTTAGTAATGTTTCACTTCTGTTTGCTTTTTTCTTAATCTTTCTTGACTGTAAATGGTGTCTTAAATAAATTCATCCAGCTACTGTACTGTATTCAGAGGTACTATTGCTCCTTCCTAAAATTTCTGGACAATGTTTGGAGCTGTACAGGCACAGATAGAATCTACATTGCCATCCAGGCACCTATTTTTCTTCAATAGTCCAGAGTATGTCCATTGTTTTTTTTTATTTGAGTAGAGCAACAGTTTTTTATTGGAAATGGAAAATTACCAGAAATCACAAACTCTGGACATTTGAGCGATTTTTAAGTTTAAAGTGGAGAAAATTAGTGCTGACAGATTCAAGAGATTAAACAGGAATGCTTCAGTCCCTGTGCCCACTGTCAGCTGCAGAGGTAGACTTCAACTCTCTCGCACATATTTTGTCAGATATGCTCCTGTTTTAAATCTGCTTGTCTGCATAGTGTTTCCACAAGAAACATCTGTCTTTCTCCTTATGATCTTGATCTGGTACAGGTGTCTATTAAGGTATAGATACAGACAGCCATTGTTGATGACTCATTATTTCCAATAATCCCATACAGTTTTGTCACACTATGGTGTGTGGATAGGTAATACAAAATTTACGCATTAACATGTCTTTATCTCTTCTCTGCAGCTGTCTAGTCAGTTCCATAAAACCAGTTCATGCTCCCAGTTGTGTACATCCACAAAAATGGATTAGTATGGCTGCAACCTCTGTATCCCTAGATACAATGAGGTAGTAGATGTGTGATCTAGTCACCTAGGTATCTGGTATGAATTCATTTCAACATTAGATAATTTTTTATTTTTAGATACTTTCTTTTTCTGTCCTTCTACACTGACATTGCAGATAACAGGGCACCTTTTCCTTCATACCCTTCTGTGCTGTACCATATCCTTCCAGTGGTACAGAAAGCAAATAGACATTGTTAAGCAAGCACCTGTATGTGCATGCAGTTTAGTTCTAAGTGCCTTATATGCTGAATTAATAAATGTCTGCTGAGGCTAGAGGAGCTTTGTCATTCAGAATTCATTGAAAGTTATATATTCATGAGGCAAATAGGCTAGTTAAGTACCTGTGTGGATCTAGCTTTTAAGGGGAAATGTTGCAAGTCACCCACAGCTTCTTCATCCATTCACTTTCCCCAGTTCAAAATTTCAAACTAGGAATCTTGATGACTGAAGATTTCTGTGTGTGGAGGTGTCCCTGGAGTGAGTAGGAACACTTGTGAGGAAAAGCCTGCAAGAAGAGGAAGTTTTACGAGATTAAGAAATTAATTCAATTCTCTTTGTTTTTTTTTCTTTCCTCACACTTTGTGGAAGGCAGTCCAGTTTTCCCACCACAAAATAATAGTTTCTCTGGAAATTTCTGGGTTTAGTCCCATATTTATTCACTCTGTGCTCAACTTTTCTGCAGCATATAATTCTGTTTATAGAAACAGAATTAGTCACACTACTCATGTTAAATATGTGCTCAAATATTTGTAGGCAGCAGCTCTGAGAAAATATACAAGGATTTGTCTTATCTAACTCTTCCTGTTCCTATGAAATTATTTTTTATTTACCAAAGGACTCAACAGTTCTGGAACATCTGAAAGGATGTGCAAATCTGCTTCTGAATATTTTTGACTGGAAAAAGAAAAATTACTAACCATCTTGGAAATAATAAAAACATAATAAAATATATTAGGAGCATTATTATACAAAAAATTAGGAAAATGAAGCATGAAAGTCGACAGAGTGAGGTTCCTTATTGATCCAAGAGCCTGGTGGTTAATGCATTCCCCAAGAAAGAGGTTAATTTTCTCAGTCTGAGATCCCTGGATCCCAAAGCCTTCTCTGCACTTCCAGGTTTCACCTGCTAAAAGCTGCCTCCTCTACATTCAGACCTTCACACCTCTCATCTCTCCTTTTACTTGCTCTGTTGCTCTGTGCTGAATAGAAGAACAGCCCCATATCCAAAGAGCCTTCTGGGAGCTACAATACCTACCTCTGCCCAGTCTTCAACAAATATTCTTTTCAAAAAACTGCTACAGCTTCTCTGTGAGAAGCAAATCAAATTCTCCTTCTCCTTCAGTTCTACCAGAAGTACATAAAAATGAACACATTTTAAGGATTTTTAACCAACTCAGCTGAAGGTAGGTCAGAATGTGTTTTCACATTTCAAGTTCTGGCAAGTAAAAATGAATCTTTAAATACCACTTCATCTGCTTTAAATTTCTTTTCCATTTCTCAAGTGAAAAATCAATTATTATAAGAGATCTAGAGTGGCCACCCAATGACAGCCCTGAAATAAAATAATGCTTTGCAATCTTTGTGAAAACATTGCATTTGTAAATTGTGAAACATTAGCATTTCTTCTGCTTTAAAGCTTTGGTGTTTTTTTTTCCATTAAAAAACACTTGGCTTTTTGTTTGTTTGTTTTATGAATTGTATAACTTATCTTTCATGCTATTAAATGTTTATTTTTTTGGCTTGGAGAGTCCTCTTCACTGCCAAGATGTTCCCATGACGATAGAAATGACACATCGTTTCCAGAACTTCTTAATGTTTTTCTCATTTATACAACAGTAGGATGTTGGGATGTTCTTAACAAATGTGATAGTGGTGTGAAAGAATCACTGAGGTTTTTTGGGAAGATATTGCTGCTGCTAAGCAAACCCAAGTGTCTTCATTTAGGCAAAACCAACAAATCAGTGTTAATTTCTGAAGCAAATTCTTAAAGATTGCTCTCAAAACATTGAAGGCACAGTTGATGTAGAAGTAGACCCCTCGGTGAGCATTTTTCTTCCAACAGTGACAGATAACTGGTTAATCAGTCACCCATGTGTTCTCCTATATAAGTCTCTCTACCTCTGTTTCCTTAGCACAGAAGTCCTATTGTTGATTATGGACTGACTGCAACTTGCCTTATCAGTGCTATAGGTTAGCATTAGTGAATTGAGGAACAAGTGTGTGGGTGCTCTTGAAGGGCTCCTTTTATGTAACTTAGCCACAGCCTACTGATGTCAGCTGTGGCTCATTGTTAAAACACAAAGTCCTTTCTAAATTATTTGAATTATTTCCATGGTGTTCCAGGTCTCAGGCACATATTTCTCTTGCTTTTCAGAGTAATTCAGCTACACACCGGTAGGCAGATAATATATGACCTTAAAACTGAATTCTACTGCATGAGTACTGTCTCACTTTCTTTTTGATTTCAGAAAGGATCTGCGAGTGGAGAACTATCAGAGATTTATTAAAGAATTTTTTTCTTTTTTTTATACACAGTCATGATTAACTCTACAGAGGGAGGGGGAGAGAGAGAGTGAGAGAGAGAAAACCACGACTGTTGGGCTCATCATACATTAAGGTAGAGGTCCTATGTGAAGTTTTAGTTTAAAGAATTCTCAGGATGTGATCCAAACCTAAACAAATTCACTGAACAGTTTCCTATTTACTTCAACAGGAGCTGCACTGGAGTCTCCATCTCTGGATAAGATACGGCATTCACAGAATGAAGTACTTTAAGTCGTTGAGTAAAAACCAAGGTCTTGAGAAGCTCGAATCATCAAAGCCTAAAGCTGCAGTTCTTAAAACAGGATGCTGAAATCAATAATCACTGTAAGTTACTGAAGGTGGAAGAGCCATTTTAGTAGATGGTGGATGTGTTTCACAACAGACTTCTTGCAGGTTAAGCATAATTTATGTTAAAATCACTGTTGATTTTTGTCAGAAAGACTGAAGCCTACCTCAAAACTGCACAACTAACCACCTAGAAATGGGCTGTCAAATGCTTGTGGACAGGGAAAGAAATCTGACACTTGATTTTATGTCAGCAGTGTGGAAACAAACAAACAAATGATGAAACAAAACTCCTTTGATTTTTTTAAATTTTCTCATTGAAATAGAGCACTAACTCAAGACTTTCACCTACTATAGACTATACGTGCATACACAGGTATTTAGCTACCTCTTTTTGGTTCTTTGTTTCTATTCCATCCTGCAGTTCTGAGAAACTATTTTGTGTGATTCATAGACAATTAAGTAAATGCAAGGATCCCCATAGACTCATCTAACTTTGGGCCAAGTCCCTGGTTTTATAGGTAAGCATTTATATTTGAGAATCCTTGCCTGCTATCTGATCTCACACAAGTAGACTAATAAATATACAAAGCTCTGACATATTCTGCCATCAGAAAAGCATCAATGAGTAGAAAAATATTTAGCATAAGTTAATGTCAGTCTCAGCTAGAATAACTTGTGTTCTTCAGGATCTGCAGCTCCATATTTGTTCAATATTTCTTTGGCTAAATGCTGATAGGCTTTTCATACCTCTCAGCTCAATCAGAAGTCCAAATGAAAAAGCAACAATATACAAATTTGTAATGCTCTGTGGAAGACTATGTCTACCACACCAGTGTGAATTAAGATCTTCATAATCTGTTTTAACCTTTGGAAAATGTGACAGCTACTCTGTTGGTACAGACAGCAGGACTCCCCACTGCCTGTGTGATCCAAATGTGTTTGTAGTTACAGACACTGGGCTGTTCTTTTTCTGTTCCTTGTTTGCATCAGCTTTGTCTTTTTAGAAACCTTGTAAGAACTTACAAAATCCAAGATACAAACTCAAGTAAGGCATGATCTTTTGAGATAATTGAGTCTTGCAATCCACATGTGAAGTGACAATTAGCCATTTGTCAACTTGTCACAGGAAAATAATGTCTTGTCCACCAAACACTGCAAAGGCACAGTAGACTTGTTATGTTTCAGACTCAGAACACGTACAGATCAGTCCTAACACCACACGTCCAAGGTGATCTGTATTGCTATATACACTGATGCTGTCTATAAAATCCAGATTCAAGACAGATTGCTCAGAGGCGAGCCTTTTTGGCCTATGGTTATAAACCAGTTGATTGCTCATGAAAGCGAGAGATCTGGGAAAAAACAGATTTTCTTCTGTGTCCTTCCTTACACTCTGAAATGCATTTCTTCCAGAAAATGTTATGATGAAACAAATTCAGCCTTTTGAAGAGGCCCAAAAAGTCTATAAAACCTGCAACTAGCCTGGGTGCTACTGGGGAAGGAACATCTTTTGAAGAGTATAGATTTGGACCTTACTCATTAATACAGGAGCCACTAGAAGGATATTGCGGTGGATCTAACAAGTTTTAACAAGTGGGAATCTGGGCTGGAAAACAGGCATCAATGCTTCTGGAACTACTGTCTTTGATATAACCTGAGATCAATCATTTGAAAGAGAAGCCTGTAGAAAAGTGTTGCAAACAAATAAAATTATTACATTTTTGTGGATTGATTGGCCTCATCTTACTGTATCAGTAAATTTGGTATTTTAATGATGGGTTGTTTGGAAAGAATTTGTTATTTGCTCTGAATGTGGTGCATTTCAACTGAAAACCCGTAGTTTCTTGTCCCAAGACTGAAATAGCACTGAAATACTTTGTCGATGTTATCTGGAATTTATCTGCCTGTATACATATTCATATTCTTTATTTTGGTCACCTGTGGTACAAAGGCAAAACCTGTATTTATTCTTAAAATAAGGACATGATTTAATTTTTGCTAAGTCACACTTTGATGGTTATTTATGTTAGTCATCCAAAGCCCACAAAACAGGTTTAAACCATGAGACAACAAAAGTAGTTCCAGCTTCAGGAGACTTTACCTTGTTTTGTCTAAATAAGTATTGCTCTACTGAGGTGTTTAAAATGTAATTATCTTTGATAAGCCATGCTTTTTGCTTATTTATGTAAAAATGCCTAGCTGCTGGACAGCGGTAATGTAACACTTGCATAGTTTGTGTAGCAGTATAGAAAGACCACATATGAATGGCATTCACTGTTTCAGGCTAGTGTGTTTTTAACAGTGGCATGTAAACTGAGCATTCCATGTCATTTTTAAAAATATACTTCAATCTCTGGAAATTCTCTGAGTTCTGAAATTTATACAGTACTAGATTTAATCTAGACAAGGCTGCTGAAGTACTGAAGTTTGGCCAATCGATTCCTTAGTAGCATTTGGTAATGAGTGCAATTAACTGATATGCAACCGATAAAAATCTGAGGAAAACCAGCAGTAATTATTTTTCTGCTCCATATCTCTTTGCCACTGGAATTTGTATACTTCCTTTATATTGTCTGGTGGTAAACAATGACCTTTCAGGTCTGCCTTGTAAAATCCATATCTGTCATGTGCCTGGGCGTTACTTTACAAATCCCTTAGGTACCCTTAAGATTAAAAATTGTCTCAGTAATATATATTAAGAAGATTTTCAAAAGTTTTCGTGTTGCCCTAGCTCTTTCTCTACAATTATAATCTGGAACTTTGGGACCTTTGAAGGAGAAAAGCATGTTCTGAACACGGAGCTCCAGAAATTTATAGCAATTGAATCTTTGAGCTCATTAGTTTCTCAACAACAGCAGCAGTTAGGCATATGTCAAACTGGCATCTGAACCTGGGTTATCTTACTTGTAAAAAATTGTGACACCCTAGTAACATCTATGACTTGCAACGGTTACTTTCTCAGAACTATAAGCGCTATGTTGTGCTTTTTTACATAGCTCTTTGATAGCTAATCCTCATGAATAATAAACAGTAGATGAAAATTACAGTTTTGCTAATCACTACCAAGTAAACAATTTTCAAAACCCCTACATTTCATGAAATATAAAATTAGATTTTTGAAAAGAAATAATTACAACTCCTAAGTTATTTTTTCAGAAATAAATGAAACTGTTATTTCAAGTCATACTACAAATTTGACCCTTATTTCAGACTCATTAAAAGGTTTGCTTCACTTCCATCTATTTAGATGGTTAATGGCCTTTGCATTGCAGCCAAGTGTCTAATAGTCACAGGCTTTGGGTCACATAAAAAGTTGTGTACAGATTGGGTCTACAGATTGTGTCTTCAGCTGAGATTTGTGTTGTCTGGAATAACTCAATTAAACTGAGGCTCAAGTTGTGGACACATGAGTGTGTGTTGGGGAGAAAGAGTAGGAAAGAGGGTGGTGGCTCATCTTCCCATGGGGAGACTGAGGTCATTGTGCTAAAGGTAATGGGCTAAGTCCACCCGAGGGCAATACCAGGGAAGGAACTCCAGGAAAGCCTTTCTTGGAAAAACACTTAAAGTATCTTGAATAAATGCAGATAATCCAAAATATCTAAGAATAAGACACTTTTTAGAGATTTCATGAGACAAATAATGATGGGTTAGATTTTGCTTTTAGATAACACTGCTCAGTTTGTCACTAAGTGGTAGTGTAAAATTAAGACGAAGAGCAAAACTGAATATAAATTAGTTGAGTGGTCTTTTTCAGATAAAACCCTGCTGAAAAGAAAAACAAATCCTCAAGAGGTGAATAAACAAGAACTGCTTTGGGGTATTTTTATGTATTAGTGGAAACTAAGCTGGTTTTATATGGGTAGATGCTCCTAATATTAAAACTTTAATCAAAGGTTGGCATCAGGATCTGAAGAAAATAATTAATTTTTGTGGATATAACCTGCATACTTCCTCAGAGCAGTGAATCTAGACACAGTTGGACTAAATCCCTTACAAAAAAAGGAAGAATTTTTTGTAATATAATTAGCTGATTAATCAATAATAGTGTAATTACTTGTTTACATAAGGCAGTAAAGAGTTTAAATTTCCTGCTCATGGACCACTACAAATGGTGTATTTGCAACAGTTGTGAAAACAGTATAAGGAACTCACAAAATGGAGATAGGGTTGGAGGTTTATGAGACAATAAAGTTTAATTGGCTGCATTCCATTACGATTAACAAATGCCCAAATGTAAAAGAACCAAATAATAAGCTCTGCAGATCTTCTTAGATGTAATTTTATTTACCTTGTAAAGTCTACATCTGTAAGCATACTCTAGGCTGGCTATCAGATGGATACCAGCTTGCAAAAACTCAGCTGTTTCTCTTCTTTTCAGAACACTGAGAGTGTTGTCAGGCTTTTGTGCTGCAGTTCTCTCTTGCTTTCAGTTCACTACCCCATTATTGTCCTGTCCTTTTACTATCTATTGTTACAGTCTTCACTCTAGCTCAGACGCCTAATACATTTGTATTTTTTTATTCTGGTGAATGTAGAAAAATGTGATGTAATTTGGCTTTCAGTGACATTGATGTGGTTATATCTTGTAAGAAGGTCAGCTTAGTTTTGCAGCCTTTAGACTTCAAATTTATTTAAAGCTTAAAATAGAGGGAATAGATTAATAATTATTCAGTCCAAAACCAGTACAATTACACTGATTTTGAAACACATTTGATTTCAATAATGAGGCTAAGAAACTGTTTCGCAACATGGAGAGAGAATGGCAGAATTTGAACAAGCTGATTTACAACAAGTTGCAATGGTAGAGTTTGTTTCACCAAATCACTGTTTTGCTGAATCTTCACTGAAATATTTCCTGAAGGATATATGAACAGTGGGGTTCAATATTTTGTCATAAATTTACTTGACATCTAAAGATAACATTTACTGTGCTCTTGCAGAGCAACTACTGTGATTAGTAGAAAAGAGTAGGAGTGCAGAAAGCCATCATCTATAGAAAGTTATTCTGTGTGCTTGCTCCAAACGTGCCTGTGCAGCTAACATTCACAATCTTGCCGGTAATATTGACAAAAATTATGCCTGGAAATTAAATTCTGCCTTTGAAATTTGTCTGAAACATTGAGTAGACTTTTTAATTTCTCTCTCTCTCTCTCTTTTTTTTTTTTTTTTTTTTTTTTTTTTTTTTAATGAAGCATCTTAAACTAATAGTAGGGAAAAGTGCAGAATGATTCCATAGTGAGAGTCTTTTGCAATGATGCCAAGGCATGCTTCTTTGTTTGCTTAGGCATTGAATTGAGCATTGCACAGATGAACTCAAATGTAAATAAATCCAATGGCACTGTCAGTTTCTACTTGGGTGGCTAAGCGCTTCACCCATCAGCTAGTGTGTAATTTCTGTCTTTTCGTCTCTTCCTTGCAAATCAGATCAGGCAACAAAATTAGTTAAGTTAGCATACACAGTGCTTCCCATTCAGAAAGCATAAAGTTATCACCATTTTGGTGTCTTGTCATGCACAACTAATGACTGCAAAAGCTAGAGTGTCTTAAAATACAATACCCATGTCTTGGACAAGTAAGTGCGTATAACAGTGTCTGGAGCTAAACTGTTCCATATCCTACCAAAGCACAGAAGAACATTTTCTCACACATCTTTGGGCTGGTTTTCATGGCTAAATTTAAATAAACATCTAACTTATACATATACACATGCTATACTTATTAATAGTAAACAATGTGTTTCTGTGAGAAACTGTTTGTCTCCTTGATAGCCATTTTCCTATCATCACATGCAAGAGTGCTTTCTCCTGTAGACTGTGGACAGCAGATGATGATCAATTCCTGACTGCTGCTGAAAGGGTCTGATTTCTCCCTCGAACTTTCCAAATCTCAGTGCAGAAGCACAGATAGAGAAACAGCAGATACTAAATGTGCCATTGACAAATATTAGGGAGTTTTAACTGCTACAATGATGAACAGAAGGATTAGAGACTAACCTGATGATGTTCTTCTTTAGATAGCAAGAAAACAGAATTGTGTTGTTCAGTCATCCCTAGTTGCTTTCTGTTACACAGAAAGTGTCTCCCAGAGGCTTTGCTACATGGACATCATCTGTTACTAGAGAGCTGACTCACTAAACCCTATGTGAAGAATTATTATATTTTTACAGAAACACGTTTGTGTGTCTGTTTGCATTCAATCAAATAAAAAATAATTCAGCAATGTTAATTGGTAGATGAAGTACAGAAACAAGCTCTTGAAGCACTGTTAATTCCGGTATCAGTTGCTCTGTATGAAAAAAAGAGTACAGAATACGCAAAGAAAGATCCCTGAAGTATGATCTCAAGTGTCTTCATGGACTAAGAAATCATAATCAAAATAAATAAATATAGAAACTAGTTTTTCCAGGGATCATCTAATTTGTCCCCAATTCACATTTTAGTAAAAACAAAAGAGGCAGCTGAGCATGATCTTTACTAATGCTAACTCCAATCATCTACCAGTCCTATTACTTCTGCATGAACCTTGTGATACTGAAACATCTGAAATAGATATTTTTATTTCCTTCAGGACTTGCTCTTGATTTCTATGAGTATGCTTCCAAGTTTTTTAAATACCTCACATATATGGATTATGTTGCTAAGTTTCTTTTCAACCATGAAACTTGTTTTTGGAAAGGTGATCAGACCTTACTTGTTACCAGGATCTTTATCTTAAACTGTTGAAAGATAAGAACTTAAAAAAAATGCATAATTTTATCTACCCAGTAATATCATTAGTACATTAATATCAGGTGGTATTCCATCAAAGAGGCAGCTTGAGGAAGATACAGCTATGGAATTACCTTCTAACATTTCAAGGTTGTGGGTTTCTGACTGTCTTTGTGGAAACTGGATCAAAAAAAAGTGAATAGTTCTTCTTTATTACAATTAATTGACAAAATATTGATGATCATTTTTTCATACCTAGTAAGAACTAAGCGAATCACTTCAGACAAAGTAGTAATTTGAACAAAGTCCACATATTTCACCTGAGTTCAATATTACTGACAAGAAAATAATATTTAGAGTCTCTCACTATATTCTTTTTTATTATTCAAACCTCCCTGGAGCTTCCTGATACCGGGGGGAAAAATCTGAGTAGGAATTGTACTTGTATCTTGTTGGTATACACTTGTTGGAGCATGCTCTAGTTTTCCATAAAACAGTTAAGGACCAAAATAAAATAACAGTGAATACCCATTCCATAGACTTAATTGTTTCTCAAATAATTTAGTATAATCTATTTTAGGTGTCCTGGTAACTTGACACTAACCTTGGCATAGTCCAAATTGCAATACATGTATTAAAGAGTTACCACTTTTGCTACATGCAAAGGTAATTGTAGAAATTATATTGATATTAGCTGCTGCTTGATACTGAGATGAATAGTAGACTACTGGAAACAGCTTTCACTGGAACTGCTTTTTAAAGTGAACAATGGAAACCTCCATATGTTTCCCCTTCCTCCACCCCAGCTATTGTTACTCTAAGCGAAATTGCAGGCCGAAAGCTGTAAGGCATTGAAATAACGAAATTTTCTCTGAAAAATTTCTGAGAAACTAGTGTGCGGTATAGTTGTGTTACATGGTTCTTATTAATCCAGTTGTTTACTTTCATCTGCAATGAGATTTTTTGTTTGCAATCTGTCACTAAGTTATTCTTTTTCTGAAGTCTCAGTTCCTCACAATCCAATACTTCCCTTTTCCAACAGAAAAAATTCCTTTTAAAATGAATGAAAACATGGTTAGGCATATACTTAAAAAAATCCTAATGATATTTACCTGGCCTTGAAAAAAATAACTATTCATTCAGCTTGCTATTCTCATGAGGAAGTCCTCACTTCTTACAGGAAAAATCAAACAATGCTTATTTTCAGCTTTTCTTCCCTTCTTAATTTCCTTAGAAAATCTCAGTCATGCTGGGCTCCTCTTAGTAACCTCATATCCTTGTTCCTGTATAAAAAAACATGGCATGGAAGAGGGTCGTCTTTTCACAGAAATCTGGAACTTGATGTTATGATACATCTAAGCAGAAGCAACTGAATTAGTAAACTGCCATATGACAAAAAGCACCCAGTTTTGGGTGTTGCTCTCCAAGAAACTTACAAAACAAATGAGAGAATCCAAAGGATAAGAATAATTTTCAGATGTGCAGTAAATAGGACCTAGAAGGAAAAACTGAACATTTTCTTTGTGTCTAAAGAAGAACAGAAACATAGATACTTCACTGACCAAGAGAAGAATTCCCTCAAGCAGGAAAGAAATGGTTAATCTTCAATGCATGTGAAGGATAGGATAAGAATTGTCAACTGTAGAAAAAAATACAGAGATTGGGCATTAGGACAGCTTTCCTAATGGTAGATAATAAAGCACTCAAATAAATGGTCTAAGGATGATACGGAGTTTCTGTAAGCATAACTAGGACAAACATTAGTCATTAATTAAATCCATATTGCTGAGTCTGCCTTATGGAAAGAGATAGGCTAGATGATCTTCAGATTTCCATTTCAACCTTATGATTCTGTGATAGTAAATGTCACAAGTGAGCATACGTTTTTCATGATGCAAAAGCATACCCACTGCACAGTGTCAGTTTATGTGACTACAGCAAAAAAAATATATTCTGTGTCTTCATCAACGTGATTGATTACAGTTTTTAAAAAGAGTGTATTAAAGTTTATGGCAGGCTTTTTGCATCTGTTTGGTGCTGATTGTCAATCATAAACCAGCAAATGATAAAACCATCTGGAATGTGTTAATACTCCTGATTATATTAACATTTGATATATTGCCGGTGTTGCTTACCTGCTACCAACACTAGAAAGATTGGAAGTACTTATGACCTGATGTTCTGCAATTCTTTCTTCTGGGACTCTTCTGACTTTCATGACTGTCCATTATGGAGAGAAAATCCCCCTGGAGCTAACAAAACAGCACTTATCAGTTTGCATTTCAGAAGTAGACTCCTGGGGAGCCACTGCTTATCATCAGTTTAATTTGTAGAATCATAGGATCATAGAATGGTTTGGGTTGGAAGGGATCATAAAGATCATCTAGTTCTAGTCCCCTTGCCATGGGCAGAGACATCTTCCATTAGACTAGGTTGCTCAAAGCGTCATCCAACATGGCCTTGAACACCTCCAGGGATGGGGCATCCACAGCTTCTCTGGGCAACCTGTTCTAGTGCCTCACCACCCTCACAGTAAAAAATTTCTTCCTAATATCTAATCCAAATCTGCCCTCCTTCAGTTTAAAGCCATTACCCCTTCACCTGTCTCTACACTCCCTGAGAAAGAGTGCCTCCCCGTCTTTCATGTAGACCCTCTTTAAGTACTGGGTAGCCTGTTATAAGGTCTCCCTGGAGCCTTCTCTTCTCCAGGCTGAACAACCCCAACTCTCTCAGCCTGTCCTCATACGGGAGGTTCTCCAGCCCTCTGACTGTCTTTGTGGATGTCCTTTGGACTCTCTTCAACAGTTCCTTCCATGCCTTTTCTGTGATGAGGACTCCAGAGGTGGATGCAAAACTCCAGGTAGGGTCTCACAGGAGCGGAGTAGGCAGGGTGAGTCACCTCCCTTGACTTGCTGGTCACACTTCTTTTGATGTAGCCCAAGATCTGGTTGGCAGCACACTGCCAGGCTCATGTTGAGCTTCTCATCTACCAGCACCACCAAGTCCTTCTCTTCAGGGCTGCTTTCTATCCATTTTCTGCCCAGCCTGTATTTGTGCTTGCGTTGCCCTGACCCAGGTGCAAGACCTTGCACTTGGCCTTGTTGAACTTCATGAGGTTTACACAGACCCACCTCTCAAGCCTGTCAAGTTCCCTCTGGATGGCATCGCTTCCCTCCAGCGTGTCGACTGTACCACACAGCTTGGTGTCATCGGCAAACTTGTTGAGGGTGCACTCGATCCTTTTGTCAACATCTCCCACAAAGATGTTAAACAACACCAGTCCCAATACTGACCCCTGTGGAATGCCCCTTGTCACTGGTCTCCACTTGGATATCGAGTAATTTTTTAAATGTCCTATAAAAATAAAAAAAAAAAATCCAAAACTGGAACACCACATCACTTAGAACATGATTAGTTTGTCATTTACCATTATTAGACTAGACTATATTGGATTAGATTTGTTTGCTCTGATGCTGAGATTAGAACAAACCGCTAGTATCACTAAATTCTTCCTTGTTCAATGTAACCTTTAATTTTATATTTAGACATAAGACCTAACACGAAGGCTGCCATAAGACACTGACAATAAACACTGCTTCATTAGTATGAAGTTGTGAGTATATGGCACTGTTGGAATCTGCTGTCAAGAAAGAGAGTGGTCATTAGCATTCTACTACAAATCACATTTATTTTGATATAATTGAATTCTCTTGTCCTCCATTTCAGTTTCACAGCGGATAATTAGACACCAAGACTCACAATTTAAATAAATTTTTAAAATTTATGTTCTGTACTTGCTTTTTATTTGTTGGGTGACATTTCTATTAGAGCTCTAACTTTCTCTAGTAGTTAGATTTTTTAGACTTCAGAAGTTAGATTGTAATGATTAATGTCCAATTATATACATAACAAAACTGTGAAATAACATGGGATTGAATCATGAGACAAGTTATGCAATAAGGCTAATGGTTTAGATGTGCAAAACAAGATCTTTGGGTTTACTTGTACTAAATCAGTAAGAATGTGCAAAACAGAAATCTTATTACCACTCACAAGCAGAAGATGCTCTGACTTCAGAGAACTGCTTATGAATGAGGTAAAGCTATGGCTAGCCAGACATTAGTGACCTAGACTGCAGGCACATTGCCTTGAACAAATGTTCTGCTTGGGCTGCAGCTTGATATCTGAAACAAAAAGGTCGTGCTAAAATGTCTTGTTGGGAGGAATAAAACATTTGCTATCATCAGGCACTTGTTAGACAGTTTTAAGCACAAAATAAAAATCAGCTAGTATCTGCTCTGACTTTGACAGTCTCCTTTCTCTCTTCCAGCAGAAATACGAGCCACTTTCACTGTGTAAGGTTTCACTTTATTCTTGGAAACTAAGCGCTTGCTTCTTTCATTAGTGAGACTTTTCCTAAAACTTTTTCACCAAGCTTTCTGTATCTAACTGTCTGCGCTGTACTTCTGTTTAATATTGGAGCACAAATAGTTGTAACAAATCTTCTGTAAGCCTTCTGATAATTTCTTCTGTAGCTCTGTTGATACAGAAAAAAAACCCAAACTCGATCAAACATAGAAAACAACAAACAAAAAAACCCACCACCTCAGGTGGTGTTTCTTATCCCTCATTTTCATATCTAACTTTTCTATCTGCACTAAGTAGTTTTCTCGTACAATGTCAGACGGAAATTATCATCCTTGTAACCTGCTGGGTTAAACACAGTACACTACAAATGAAGTATTCTTTGTTTCATGTTTGAAAATATTTACATTTCCTATTTTTTTCATTTTAAATAAAGAACACTATTTTTCCCAAATATGATTAATATTGTTAAGTTTTCATAATTCCATGGCCTGGGTACATTTTACAAAAAAAATAATAACTTCATACTGCATAGGTAAGTGAAAAGGACATGTTTCTTAAGACTAGTGCAGATGAGACGAGACCAGCCGCTGCTCACAAAGTTATTGAAAGTCTTTGAAATTCTCATTGACTAGGTTTTGAAAAAAAACAGCATTCATTGTTTACCACAGGAGCAGCTGTGTGCCGGAAAATCTGGTCTTTCATTAGTATGCTTTAGGCCTTTTTCTAAACAGAGAATTTATTCTGGCTTTGTTAAAGTAACCTCAGGGCTTATCTACATGGGTATGTTTGTGAGGAATAAGCTAGGATATGAATTTTTAAGTATCACAGCTGGTTTCCACAGAGAAGATACGCTGGGATGTAACTGCCTTGCTGCAGTTAAGGTTCATCTACCAGCAGAACTGGTCCTTTCTGCATTTTGCAGCTATGTAGTCAATCCCTTCTCAAAAGTTCCTGTTCTTTGAGGCTCCACTTCTTAGCTTTGGAAATGGGTTTGTTCTCTCCTAACAAACATTTTCTTGTTATTATCTAGAATATTTCAGGTGCAACTACAATGCCACGATAGTAATGCACAAAGCTGATTTTGACTTCTGAGACAATTTGTGTGCTTCTGCATTTATATATTCTGTGTTAAAAAGAATGAGTGTTTAAAGTACATTGGTGATAAAAAGAAGACTGAAGAAAATTTAGACCCTCTCTGAAAGAAACAAGAGACCTGGTTACCTGGGATATGGAGCAGGCTGAGGTACTTAATGACTTCTGTGCCTCAGTTTTCACTGGCAAGTGCTCCACCCACACCACCCAAGTTGCAGAAGGCAAAGGCAGGGACTGGGAGGATGAAGAACTATAGGAGAAGATCAGGTGTGAGACCATTTAAGGAACCTGAAGGTGCACAAATCCATGGGACTGATGAGATGTATCCATGATCCTGAGGGAACAAATGGATGAAGTTACTAAGCCATCCATCATGTTTGAGAAGTCATCACTGTCTGGGGAGGTTCCCATGGTTACAGCATTGGCAAATAAGGGAAGAGCAACTTAGGTCATCTATCTGGACTTGTGCGAAGCCTTTGACACTGTCCTGTGCAACATCCTTGTCTCTAAATTGGAGAGACATGGATTTGACAGTTGGGCCACTCAGTGGATAAGGAATTGGCTGGATGGTTGCACTCAAGGAGTTGTGGTCAACAGCTTGATGTCCACATGGAGACCAGTGATGAGTGGCATTCCACAGGGGTCAGTACTGGGAACAGTATTATATAACTTTTTTTTTGGGAGACACGGACAGTGGGATTCAGTGCGCCCTCAGCAAGTTTGCTGACAACACCAAGCTCTGTGGTGTGGTTGTTATGCTGAAGGGAAGGGATGTCATCCAGAGGGACCTTGACAGGCTTGAGAGGTGGGCCCATGCAAACCTCATGAAGCTCAACAAGGCCAAGTGCAAGGTCCTGCATACGGGTCAAGGCAACTCCAAGCACATAGGCAGGGTGGGCAGAAAATGGATTGTGAGCCGCTCTGAGGAGAAGGACTTGAGGGTTTTGGTTGACAAGAAACTCAACATGAGCCAGCAGTGTGCTCTCACAGCCCAGGAAGCCAACAGTATCCTGGGCTGCATCAAAAGAAGTGCGACCAGCAGGTCTAGGAAGGTGATTCTCCCCTTCTTCTCTGCTCTTGTGAGACCCCCACCTCCAGTACTCCATCTAACTCTGGGGCCTCCAACATAAGTAGGACATGGACCTGTTAGAGCAAATTCAGAGAAAGGCCATGAAGACAGTCAGAGGGCTGCAGCATCTCCCATGTGAGGACAGGCTGAGAGAGTTGGGGTTGTTCAGCCTGGAGGCTCCAGTATCCAGGATAGTAGACTTCTAGTATCTGACTGGGCCCTACAAGGAAGTTGGAGTAGGACTTTTTACAAGGGCATGTACTGATAGGACAAGGAGTAATGGGTTTAAGATGAAAGAGGGTAAATTTAGATTAAATATTAGGAAGAAATTTTTTACTGTGAGGGTGGTGAAGCACTGGAACAGGTTACTCAGAGAAGCTGTGGACGCCCCATTCCTGGAGGTGTTCAAGGCCAGGCTGAATGGGTCTTTGGGCAACCTAATGTAGTGGAAGGTGTACCTGCCCATGGCAGGGGAGTTGGAACTAAGTGACATTTAGTGTCCCTTCCAACACAAAGCATTCTGTGATTCTATAATTCTATGATTCTATTTCCCCCAGGTGTGATAAAGAAATCAGTAACTCAAACCTGAAGCTCTTTTAAATTATGTTTCTTGAATATATCTGCCTGCTCAGTACTGACTCCTGAGGTAAAGAAAGTATCACAGAACAAATGTATTGTATGTTCCCAGATCTGCGCCTGCAGAGTTTAATAGAAATTGTGACATTCACAAGTGTCAACAGGGTGCTCAGCTCCTTTAGCTGGGACAGATACCTTTTTTTAAAAAATGGAAGCAGATGTGAATTTTAGGTATTTTCACTATAAATTTGCTACTTGGTGAGAGATGAAGGTGTAGTAGGAAATTTATGGAAATTACATCAACATTTTGTCTGTTTATTTTGTTATTCCTCTCATCTCTTTGATGTAGAAATAAGGAACCCCCCCACACTCTCTCTCCCTCTCCAGTGTGTAAGGGTGAAAAGCACACAAAATACTGAACTCTCTATGTAATAAATATATTTGCTTCGTGTAACAGGAAACACTTTTGTTTTCATTATTTTCTCTGTTTAATAGTATTTTTCCACTTCATGTCTAGATTAATTTGATGTGCAGTTGTGCAGATGCATATCTGCACAGATGCACAGTTTTCAGGTAATGTACCAGAGAAGCCAGAAATCTGCTGCCTGATGTTGGGTCACTGGGACTGAGAGAAACTTATGCTGGTGCAGCAGCATGATGGCAGCTTCAGTTAAAAAAGCAGCAAACTTGGTTGATGTAAAGCTCCTCCTTTTTCTATATTGGTCTTATTTTATTTGCCATGATACCTTCAAGTGATGGAAACAAACTGTGAAGCATCTCTCTGTGCTAACAAGGAGAGTGGGAAAAAGGGCACATGACTGCTTGGGCAAAAGGGAAAACAATTAAAACCAAGGAACTATCTGCATTTATACATTTTAATGGTCATTTATATCACTGCAAAGGCTAGACTGCAAGACTGTCTTTCCCACTGTCTACCCCAAAGAAAAAGTTAAGGGTTTTTACGGCTAGTCTGTATTCACACTGCAAGCAGCAACAACAGAAAATTTAAAATTTTCATAGTTACTCAGCATAACAGAAGTTTTACAACTTTTTTTTTTCTTTTTGGTAACTGCTATATCTGTCAGGGAAAGGGGGGCTTATCACTGCTAAGGATATATTTTAAAGAATTACAGAAGGAAAATAAATTATTTTTTTCTTTTCTTCCTTTTTTTTTTTTTTTTTCTTGTTCACATACTGAATTAAATTCTTTAAAGAGAAGAGTACATCAGTACATTCCCCCCCATTCAAGGAGGAATCTGCAAGGGTATGTGAGAGGAGAGTGTCTACTCCTTTAGAGGCATCTGGACAAGGACCTTTTTCAAATTGCGTATCTCCCCACAAACTCATGTAAACCCCTTCATTGTATACTATTCCCCAGTTTACTGGGGACACATAATCTTTTAATAATGTGGCTTCACTTGCACAAGGAGGTGTGGTAAGCAGTTTAAAGCTGCTGTTATTTAATATACTAAATCAGAAGAAGGAGACATTGACTTTTACTTGCTGTAAATATCTGTATTATGAGGTACGGGCAGCTGACAGATTTAAACTACTGTTGATGACAACCATCTTTATGACCTTCCATCACAATGCAAATATTTTTCTCAAAGCTTACCTGAACAGGTAGCTGATGAAGGAAGTCCCAATTTGTCTTTCTTTGTGTTGAAGCCATTATGATAGCTAATTGAAAGAATTACTCCCCCTGGTAGCTACCAGCTATTTGAATTAACTGCTGCTAAATTACATTTGTTTTACAGTTACTCTAAAACATGACAAATTGAAAAGATTTTCGCAAAGGATTTTTTGTGCCAATTTGCACAGGGCAGGTTTTCCTCAGCTGTTTTGGTAACTATCTATAAGCACAGCACTATTGTTTAAGAGAGATATGTGAAAGACTGAATATTCAGAACTAGCACAGTTACTGTTTTGAGTTAGTGCAGAGGACAGAGAAGATTAGCATATCTAAAGATAAAATGAACAAGTTCTTAAGGAACCAACAAGAAACCCCATACAAGCCTTCTACAGCTAGAAAAAGCATGAAAATACCCACACATATCATGCCATGATGAAAGGTGGCTTTTGTGGCCTAATCTTGACATTCAGGAACTAATTTCTGACAGCTGTTCATGTTTGATTTGAACAAACATGGAATTCATTATTTGCATTATTCCCTCCCTCAGTACAGCGACATTTCTTCTCTTTCTTTCCCAATGCTTCATTTTCTTAGTTCTCTTGTTCTCTTCCACAAACACAGAACAGCCAACTCCCATTGCTGGTTGACTATCAAGGCACAATTGTGCTTTCAGTGCTTAGCAAACAGTACACTTGTGCTGCTACTTTTCCTCTGCTGCATTTTGAGCTTTTACAACTGTCAATGTGCTGGGGAGAGGCACAGTAATGACAACCAGGAGAGCTCCACAGTCATTTATTGCAACGCTTCTTCTTCGCAATACTTGTGCACACCTGCGGACTCCTCTGCCTGCAGGAGCAGGAGCCTGATCATACTCAGTGAACCATGCAGGTGTCAGCGAGGGCTGGAGTGCTGGACAACTGCTGAGGTAGATTTCCGCCCAGAAACAGACTGGAACTTTCAATTTTTATTGCAGAGATTTTTGATTGACTTGTTATCAGCAGTTACCGTTCTGAGCTAACTTTGGAGCAGCGCCTGATGCACAAAAGATTATAACAGCCTCCTGGACAACTAATCTTTTGCAATCCATCCCACCTTATTCACTTTAGAAACCTATTCTCAGTCACTGGAGAGTGCATGGCTAACTCTGCAAAAAAACCTAAAGGTTTAATCAAAACTAAGGGATTCAGCAACAACAGAAAATAAACTTTGCAGCTGCTAGTGCTTCAGTCCGAAATTGCTGCCTGTGCTTCTTGTTGGGGGAAAAAAAAAATCACTTATTTTAGGTGTGAATACTTTATCTCTTCTTATCCATGCAATGTGGTACAACCTGTTAGGTTATGTCATAAAAGCTCCTGGTACACCTGCAGAGGAGCACAATGGCTACCAGGGACCCAAATTATGGACTCAGAAGAAGAGATAAACTGTCTGGGGCTCTAGCAGCCTCAGACCCACAGTTCAGGCATGAAGCCCATCAAGACTGAGGCTGAGGGATAGCTAAGGGTGAACAGAGTGTCTGAGCCCAGCTGCTAAGGAATATACCTTATATCTATGTGTACACATACGTGTTCCATCTTGGACATCTATGGGCATCCATAGATGTCCATCTTGCTCAGCCAGAGAGGTGAGCAGGAGGAAGCCACTGGAGCTGTCTGTATTTGTGTGACTGCTCTGTGTGTTTGCCTGTGCTGATCCATGTGGCTGTCTGGGTATACGTGTGGGGTATCTGTGTGCTTGTGTTCATGTGCCCACTGGCAATGCATGCTCAGTCTTGCTGCTGGTCAGACCTCGAGGCATGGAGCTGCATCAGCCTTACCTATGTCAGGCTTCTGGATCTGGCCCTGTTTCCTCTAACACAACACACACACCCTCTAGCTTCTGAAAAAGTCTGTTATGATCAAAGACACATATTCTCTCTTCTCTCTCCCTGGTCTACTCTATGTTCAAATTTTTCAGCCCTGATATGATCAAAATGTGCTCAGCAGTTGCCTATTAGCTTTCCTGTGCTATCTCCATCACAGTTTCCAAATCAAACTTCCCAGTATTTTAAAGAAGGCTCAAACTGCATATAGTTCCTGAAACTGTTTTTGCTTTCTTTTTACTTTATGCAAACTAACCAAGAGCAGTTGATGAGGAGAGCCAGTCTTTTTCCACTGAACACTGATCCGAACTGTACAATGAGCTGCTGAGAGAAAAAAATCTTGATATATTGGTGGGGTGATGAGGTGGAGAACATGCACAACACGTAGAGGTTACAATGGTCCCTTGACTGCCTTTCTCTTTCCTAGGCTCTGACCTTGCCTTCCTGGGTGTGGAAAGGGACCTTTTGCCATGCACTAAGACAATCTCTCACCTCAAGCACATTTAAAATGGAGTGAAATGGCCCACGCAGTCATTATTACAGCTGAAAATTTCCACTTCATGTTTTAATAGTCTTTTTCATGGAAATGCTTTTCAAATACAATTAATTGAAAACTGTGCTTCAGGCCTGCCCATGGCATTTTTCCACTTATTTTCCCTTTGTTCCACTGCACAACAAGAGTCTCCACCCAAATCTTCTCTCTCATGTCTTTACTTCTGGGATTTCTTAGGGACTAGGTGACCTGAGGCTTGTGCTTTCCTTCATGCATTTGTCACTAGGTTGCACTAGTGCAAGTGACATTTTTAGTCAGATGAGGCTTGTCCAGGAAGCTTTAAACAGATGTTTCTCATAATTTTTCACTCTTCTATTGTAAAAACTTATAGTCTTACTAGAGCAAGTCTGTAGTGATGCAGACCACAATCGCATAACAGCACACTGATGTGTATCAACAGCTAGGAAAAAACAAATTGGTATTCAGCTCTTTTAAAAGTATGGATGAACCGCTTGATTTAGCACAACCAAGCATCACAGGTTTCAAGCATTTATTATCATATTCAGCTCCTCCACCACGCCTTGTTTAGTTTTGACAGATCATCTGTTACATTAAGAAGCGTTGTAATTTCTTCAAACCCAGATCCATCTTGCTTATGTGCTACAATGATGTTGTGTAATAGAAGCCTCAGTTGTTGCACTTATTGTCATTCAAATAATATTGACAGAATAAAAGCATCTGAATCCAGGCAGAAAATACATTTTATAGTTCATCACAAGGAAACTAGATTTTGTATTCCCTTGTATAATAAAGAGTCTATGCCATTTTGGTAAGTTTAATTTTTAACTTTTTAACTTTCTGGTCCAAGACTGAATGCAAATATGTAGTTTAAAAAAATGCTGTTTCTACTTAGTTTGAGTCCTTTCAAAATCTGGAGAAAGAGAAGAAAAGTGTAAGCCTTTTTTTCATATTATATTGACAAGTTATTACAACTAATACAACATAATGTAATGTGATATAATGTGATATACACTATACTATACTGTACTATACTATACTATACTATAATATAAAATATTTTTATATTTTAGATTTTTAGATTTTTATTTTCTATTTTGGTTTGGCCCATTTTTTCTCTTTCCTGTTATGATTCAGTCAAGATCTACATGTAGACACTGTTTTCTTTTACTACAAGAAGCTGTAGGCAAATTTGGAGCTCTCCATGATTTAGTAATGATATGCAGTTACTCCTTCTTTAGTTAAGTTCTACAGGATAAGAAATACATGTTGTTTACTTCATTAGTCCTTTTCTGTATACAATTGACGGGAGAAAACTGCTCTTTATGAAACTTGACTGTAACTATGACAACGTATAACTTGGTGGGGAGGGAGGGGCCGCCCCTGAGCACAATTTATTTATAAGAAGAAAACTGTACTAAGGAACTGATATATCCGTGAAAGCCGTGGATCACAGAAGTTAAAAGGAGTCAAGTATTCCCTGTGTATGCCCATAATTGTCATTCAATTAAGAACTGGGGAAATATGCTGCAACTGATATTTTTCTGATATTTCCATAATCTCTTCTGTAACCTGTATCTTCTACTACAAAAGTTATTAATAGTGGATTGCTGTTCAGGGAGTGACGTGT
This sequence comes from Pterocles gutturalis, assembly GCF_000699245.1. Classification (NCBI taxonomy): domain Eukaryota; kingdom Metazoa; phylum Chordata; class Aves; order Pterocliformes; family Pteroclidae; genus Pterocles; species Pterocles gutturalis. The sequence continues at coordinate 34,558 of NW_010131086.1, forward strand.
GGCATAAAACTGGTTAACTTAGGTCATGTACAGAAGAATGAAAGACAACAAATATAAATTCTATCAATTTTACTGAAACTTGTACTTGTCCTCTGCAGTTCACAAGTGGGCAGTGAGCTGTAAAAACAGTTTCAGTTGAATAGATTTGGAAATCCAGATTTCTCATCCAAATGCTACAGAAACACTGCAGTCAAATTTGCTCTTAAAGGTAATTGATATTTACAATCCAATGGAGAGTGTGTGGGTTTTTTAGAAACCTAATTACTCTTTGTTGCTGTTGTATTGTGAAAATTTTGAAGGGGAAATGGAGAGCAAGAATCTGTAATGAGAAAGAATGACATATTTTCTGCCCATAGGATAAAAGAAAATACAAAAATATGTGTCTTTGAGAAAGAAGGTAGAAAGATACCTGAACTGGTAAGACCTCTCTAAATGAAAGTCTTTTTCCCTCAGCTGCCTCTTCTGTAAAATGGATATGGTGATCTGTGAAAGAAGCTTGGAAAGTGCATCTTTTTAGCATTCATTTTTGTAAAAAACAGCATTTAATCTAGACACTTACTGCAATTGAATATTCGGACTCTCTCCTCAGACTGAATTTGTGCCCTCCATCCAAGATCCTAGTTCTCTAGAAAAATTGAGAAATAATTTTGTTAACTGTGATGAAGTACTGGGATGCTTTGGGTACTGGGATGCATGCTAGAGCTGAGTAATCAGAAAAGATAATTCTCCCTTCCCACTAGGGGTACAGGATTTGACCAAAATGCTGTAACCATGACTCTGTGTGGAAAGAGATTAATCATATAAAAGGTACTGATATTATTTTTCTACACACCCTATAGTCTGACAGGTGAGTAATGCTCCTGTCATTCCAGCATGATCGGCATGCTAGCCCCACATATCCCTCAAGCACATGCTTAGATTAAGGCAGAGGTCTCTAGGACTAAAATAAGGTGATTGTTTTGCATAAGAAATCTGTCTATCAGAAAGAGGACTGGGTAGATAGGGCAGGGAAATGTGGTACACAGAGGAAAATGCACATTCTGGACACTTCATCTCATTTTTACCTCTCAGTATATTCTGAGTGTGTCTTTTACCGATCCTTCTACAGAATTTGTGTGTTACTTGGCTTTGCTGTCACTTGCCAGAAAAATGAATTGTTGTACCCCTCGAGAGTGGATCTGAAAGTGTGTGTTTTTCATGTGCTAGAGGACATGTTGTGGGTTCAGCACTGATTTGGGGACATCGACTCCTACCAGGCCATGTAAGAAGAAGGGACCTGTGGTCTTGGAGTGAGTTTAAGAGACCAGGTAGGACTTAGAAATACCTTTTAGACACTGTGGGCTTCTCTCAAAAGAAATCCTTCCATCCAAATATAGCAGCTTTGGGAGTCACTAGACCAGAGCTGTGACCACTTCTCTCCAGAGCAGAGAGTTGTGCTACTGAGTGACACATGCCTTTATATTAATGATCTCTCTCTCTGTGTGTGTGTGTGTGTGTGTGAATGTTTTCAGAAAATAAGCTTGTATGTATATGTTTGTATTTTTCCAGTTGTGTATACTAAAACACAGAGGAACATGGAGAATAAATTACTTGGCTGAGGTTACTCAGGAAACTAGCAATACAGGGTGGAAAGAACCAATTTAGTATTTTACTGTAAGAGTATGCTATGTCCCTGTATGCTCCACAGAGTCACAGTCTGCAAAGTCTTTTCCAAAATGCCACAATTCAAGAGTGACTGTTGCTGATGATGGGGAAGGGCTGGATCTGGAGATCATCCTAACTTGTTCACTTCACATTACTTTTCTAACAGGCTAATGCAATGTGCTGAACTGGTGAATTTTGACTGTAATCATGGTTTAAATTACGATGTTTCTTCACCTGACAATAAGAAACACAGCAGATGCAATCTGAAAGGCAGATGTCTGAATATCTTTTGTGGTAGCAACTGTTAACGTATCTGATCTTATGTGTGGCCCCAGGAATTTTGATGGCATTTGGAAATGCATTTGTATTTAATGTGAGCTCCAGTGTGCACGTGGGAACACAGCAAATACGCTCTTTGTAGGTAAACCAATTGTTGAAACCAGAAATGGTTTTGATTTCCTGTTAAACACGGACTTTGTACATGTGTTCAAACAAAAGTCTCTGAAATTTTCTGTGCCTCAGCTCCTCCTTTCTCCCGGTCCTCTGATATATGTGTTTCCATTCCAAGCTTTTGGGATGAAAGAACAAGACTTACCGTCAAGAGCTGTCCTACCTTACCCTGAATAGGATTTCTAGAGCTTACTGTGATGCAAACAAAAACAACTGTGGTAGGCAAAACACCTACAACAACAACAAAAAGCTTAAGTTGTGAATGCTGACTAGCAGCAGATAATGGTGTGTGTGTGAATATCTGAGGGAATGAGTGAGTGTGTGAGATAAGCAAGCAGGGTAAAAGCTCTGATCTCCCTGGTCCTTAAATAAGTCCCAGTAGGCAGAGAGACTGTGGGTGCAGTTGAGCACTTAAGCTCTGTGAGAAGCTTACTTTGGCACTGCAGTGCTTCCTCATTTGTCTGCAGTTACCGGCAGTACTGCATTAAGGCTGCCTAAAGCTGCCTAAGCTTCTGCAAGGTAGCAATGGGGTACACGACAAAATACTTGAAGCCTAAACAGATATGGTATCAAGTCATAATAACTCAGTATAAGCATATATAAAGCTGAAATAAGGATTGATTTGCTGTGGCTCTCAGGAAATATTCAATCCAAATTCCAACTTAGTCTGGCTGGGTGCCTGTTGTATATTAGAGGGTCATTCCCATGCCTTTACAGCATTTTGAAGACACAAGCCAGGTACAGCATCAAGGAAAGCTGGCTAAATACAATGCTCCCATGGAAGCAGAAATTAGTGACCTAAATCTTACTTTATGTTTGCCAGTGAAATGAAATGTCTTGTGGCAGACCCACAGCACTAAAAGTTTGCCAGTCACGCAGAAGTTACTATAGGAGATTACTGTCACAAAGATCTAGGAGCATCGTGGTGGTGTCTTTTAGCTCTCTGAACACAACAATCCTGGGATATGAGATACTCTGCTGGCCTCTGGTATATACCAGGGGAGCATAGACTCCCACCTGCTACTACCATCAGTCTCATGAGAGTCTCAGAAACAGCAACCAAAGCAAGACCTTCGTATAAACTTCTGAGCAGTATTTAGTTAATATGGAAAGAATGAATAGTTCTCCCTCCCCAAAGCAAGCTGGCTCTATGTCATGTGTATCATACAGCTGACAGGGGTAATGGCCTTAAAGCTTAAAGACAACAGAAGGCTGATGCTCTACTAGTTTTTAATTATATTGTGTCCATTTTCTCTCAAGTTCTTGCAGTGCTGAGTATGTTAAGGTTTGTTACCATAATGGCCTTCTCCATGCCCGTGCAATACTAGTGCACATAAAATACAAGTGTGGGTTGTCAGTGCTGTCCCCAGAGAGCAGGCACTGCTCGGTATTTGATCCTTTGGAAAAAACAACAATCTGACAGCTTCTGCAATTACAATCCTCCTTTTTGCCCCTGGTCAGCGAGTCTGAATGCTGACTTTAAACAGTTTGCATAGGTTTCCTGGGACTTTCTCAAGTAGTTGTGAATGTCTGACAAATCAGACTAGACCTCTTGCAAATAACATCGCTGGAGAATACGGATGGTGCTGTCACAAACAGTCAGAAACAAATCAGCTTAGCTGGAATTGCCAGCCAACTGAGATGTCAGTCTGCAGGTCTGCAGAGCTTCATCTTGCACTGTGTGGTGCTTTATACATGTGCTCCTGTAATAAGACTTTGGTGGTAAATTCGTAAAACACTAATAGATACCTATTTTTTCATATGCTAGCCTTTTTACTCTAACAGAACATTTAATAAAAAACAACAGGTAAACCATCATTTACACTGTAAACCAGACAAAAACGTCCTGTAGTACAAGCGATTGTATACGTGCAAGGTAAAGAAAAAATTCTTGGCCTATGGCTTAAACAAAATGAGATAATATGGAGGGTATACCATCATGTAATTTGCTTATTCACTCTACAGTGTGCCCCTGCAGTTCATCAGATTGCACTCTGAGAACTCCCCAGCTGACAGCCTGGCCCTGTCACACCATAGTTCAAATTTTAATTAGTGCTGGAGTTGTGAATGGCATTGTAATCTGCATTTAGTAAGCTGTATCCCTCAAAAGCTGTAATCAGCTTCATTTTTACATAATTTTTGCTACACATTGATGGCTAAAGGAAGTATTTAGCCAATCCATCATATTTAACAAAGTTAGGTTTAATTGAATTTACAAAAATAAGGTAATTTTGAGAGTCTGGAAAGGTGAAAGGAGGGGGAGCAAATTACCCTGCCTGGAAGAGTTACACCTTGATCACTAAGCCACAAAGCCTGCATGAGGGCAGGCCCCCGTGCTTCGCATCTACAGCTGGCTAAAAAAGCACAGCGGTCAGCCAGCTCAGCACAGCCAGCTGATCACTTGTTAGCACTCATGGCAACGTGAACCCTCATCTAGAGCAGCGTAGGGAATCTCAGGCAATTACAAATGCCCATTAAAGCAAAAAACTGTGTCTGCAGACAAATAGGCTCCCCAATATTTGGTTGCAAAGTCTGTTTCCTGTTGCTGTAGCTGCAGTTGTAATTATCTGATGGTTGTGTGGTGTACCAAGAGCAGAAACATAGTTGCAACATCCACTAATATTCATTTTCATCCAGCCTGCAGGCCTGTACTTCAGGCAGTTTTCTCTGCTTGTCAAAGCCTTCCAATCTCTGCCTATACCAAATTACATCATCAATTTTCAACTTCCAGCTGCAGCTGTGGCTCTGAGTTACTTTTACATGATGTGGCCATCACCCCTCCAGCAGTGTCGACCTCTGCTGCTGCAAAACTGTTCTCGCATTTCTGGAGATTAGCACTAGATGGAAGTACTCCGGTGACTAAACAAAGTTTTAAATCACCTCTCTGAAATAGAACACCACCAAAGAGGGTTAAAACCAGCTTCTGGATTCATGGGGGCAGGGAGTATTGATGTCACCATTAAATTTCTGGAGCCAGTGCACTACCGTGCCAGGGAGACGGATGATCCTTATTAAATATCAGTGACAACAGCTGAGAGAACATTGACTTCTTAGGCTACCTTGGAGTTTGTATTGGTGGGGAGATGATAACAAAATACATAGGAGAGTGAGAAGTGGACATATAAGGAAAGTACGAGAAGCAAAGAAGAAGCAGAGCAACTTAGAAAGCTTTGCTCTACGTATGACCCTCAAAGAGGGTATAAAAGGTACTACTGCTGAGTGGCACTTGAAGGAAAGGTAGGCTTTTGAGGCAAGAGGAGGCTTTTGAGGGATGACAGCTGTTCAGAGAGCCCCTATTTTGTTCCTACCACCCCATATAAGTTGTGTTTACATATCTACCAATGCTGTACCACAATGCTTTCTTTCACAAAGTGGTTGTCTCCTTTCTTGGTCTGTTTGTGCATATCGTGTAGGTGATGGGTTTATGCATACTGTATGAAGTGATAAGTTTCTTGTGGACCTTCCCAGAAGGTATATGAAGCCTGCCTGTTCTGAAAAAGGTGATTTTACAGTTAATCAACTTGATTTTAGTTTCCAGCTTCAGTGTCGGTTCACTAGCATGGATCCCTACTACAACATAAAATATGGGGACTAACCTAACAAAGATCAAGGCATTTCTGTCTCTATTTTCCTTGGAAACAGCATCCTATTCTAGACAGTTGTCTCCTTCACCATAAGCAAAGGAGTCTTTTCACTGAAACAGACACTTCTTAAACTGAGCTGTTAAAAAAACTGAGAAGTAAATCCTGTTGCTCAACTCAGTAGCCTGCTCAGAGAGCTGCCAAGGTCCCATCAACCATACTTATAGAGAGTTATGTCCCCTTCCCCCTGTTTCAAATAACACTGAAGCAAAGGAGACACTTCCACTGAGTCTACTTTGCTATAGCCCAAAAACAGTTGGGGTACTGGTGTCCTGGACTCAGTGTCATACATATGCAAACTTGTAGTTAAATATTCCAGCACATCTAAAAGCAGGAAAGTCAAGTAAGCACTGCAGAGTATTTTATTAAACCAGAGAAGAAAAAGAAACAATAAAAATAAAACAATATTTGCAAGAGGATTTTATTAACACTGTAAATTGCATTCACACAAGCGCTCAAGAGCTCTCTAAGCAAAATGGAAAACATTATTTTCTCCTTTACTGACAGATAACTTTTAATTTTTTATGACTGGACATTGAGATCAATATCAGCAAGCTTTATCTCCCTTGCTTTGCACGTTGGAAAAATACAAAGCCAGGAGATAAAATGCTGCTCTGAAATTGCATTTGTGTTGGCAGTTTACTTTATGTTTCTGTAGTTTTATTAAAACCACTTATATACATCCAACAGGATTCCACACACACAGTCTGTAAAATGAGCTATTTAAGCTGTAGTAGTTTGCTGTATAAACATATTTATAAAATTTTTAACTAAATTGCCAGTCAGCATGTATGTTGTAGAGAAACAGTAACAAAAAAAAAATACATATATCTGCTTTAATTTGGCATTTTCCTGTATTTTAATCAAATCACACTTTTTAAACTGGTATCATTGTTCAGTCAAAAGCTCCACAGTTTTTGTGAAACCCATGCAGTGTCAATATTAGGACTAAGTGACTTTCCTTTTACACCAGCCCATACACATCTCTGAATTACAGAGCAACCCCTGAATATATCTTCAGGCAATCACATAGGACCTGGAGTTCAAAGCTGAAAAACAATTATTCTAGGAATTTCATACCCTCCTTTTAATTACCGGTATTCAGGACTGAAAAAACAAATCTCTTCTTCCTTTCTGCAACAACATGGGATCAGTAAATTCCAGCTCCTGCAAAGACTCAGTTCTCTCCTCTAAAAATGCTAGAGGTCATTTCTCCTGTGACACTGTACGTACACCTGAACAAGCAGCACAATGACAGGAGAAGAAGTAATGGGCACAAGTTCGTGACATGGGAATTTCCAATAAGATGTAAAGCAAACCATTTTCAGTGTGAGGGTGGCCAAACGTGGAATCTCCATCCTTAGAAATACTCAAAACTCAACTCAACAAAGCTCTCAATCATCTGATCTGGCTGGCCATGCCATGAGCAGCAGGGTTGGACTAGGTGACCCCAAAGGTCCCTTCCCGCTTAAATTAATCTCTGATTCTGAGTCTAACTGGAGAACAACCAAGGAAAAAACGGGAGAAATGTTCCAACTTTATGTCTATGTGTGAAATAAGTAATCTGGGAATCTTATACTGTCCTGTAGAGAAAATAAATTTTCTCTTAACGTTAAAGCACCATATTGAGCTTCTATTTTATTTCATTCTGTTTCATTTTTTAGACTCCTCAGCGGTTGGTTATTCCCAACCCAACTTTATCTCTTTTTAGTTATCTTGTTCCATCTGATTGCCTTTCAGGATTCCCTACAGATGGTGGTACATCCCTTTCTCCTGATGACTCTGCTTTGATGTCTGCGTTCATGTGTTTTGAGACAATGTAATAATTCATGGGGCTGAAGTCAGAAGACTTTAATCTCTCTCTCTGAAGAATGCTGCATAGAGTTGACAGATATAAGCTAAGGACTCTTCTTTCTGTGAACATGCCTGAGTATAAATATTTTCCTCTAGCACTAACAAGACCTGCAAAAGCTAACGAAAGGAGCCAGGTTCCCAGCAATTTGTGAGGCTGTAATCCTCCAGAGCACTCTGTGACAACACCAGTCCTCTCTGCAAAGGCAACTTCTTTATTCTGAAATCACTTTTCTTCTGGGACAGCTCTTGCCTTTTTGTCAGGATATAAAACAATCATAGGATGGGTACTGACAATTATGTTCCTTTTTTCCCTAGCTTCATCTCCTTCAGGAAACTCTTTTGTTTCTTTCTTTTTTGTTTTGTTTTGGTTTGGTTTTGTTTGCACCAGCCTTATTTCAAAATGCTAATATGTGTTGGAGCCCCAGCTCTGACATTATCTCTTCAAGGAACCATTTTCCAGATCCTTGGCAAATGTTTTCTCCTCTTCCATTGTGACCTGAGTCCAAAGAAGCTAAAAATAGTGGAGGATTTCCACCACAGAGGCTGAGACAGAGGAGCACAAAGAGGGAATCAAATGCAATAAAACTGTTGTCAATGTTCTGCAGTTGCAGGCACACAATATTGTAGATGCTCCTCTGCTTTGTCTTTTAGCACTTTTTAAACACTTAGATTACCTTGTTCAAAGGCACAGGACTGTGAATTTCCACCAAGTGTAAACCTGCATATGATATGCACGTCGTGACTGACATCTAGAGATGTCTGTAGCATGGGTGTGCGTGTTCATATGTGTGTCTGTGCATATGTATTTTTCACTGTCTATAAGTAGACATGCTATGCTATCTGGCTTTGGTTTAGTATTTTTTGTATCAGATGAGATCTCTGTTATAAATTAAATTATAGCAGTAGAGAAGATTGCATCAAAGTCAATGAGTTCGCTAAAAATGACCAGTGTTCCAGCAATGCATCTATACTGCAAAGTGAGGAGATTCCCAAGTGTGCTTAGAACAAGCTACCTAGTTGTGAACTTATAAAAGATCAATGTAACATTTATTTTTTATTTTTCTTTTTTTTCAGAAAGTGCCAAGTACAATTATTCTTTCAGCTTGTGGGTAGAAAATAAACTGGTTTGTTTAAATTTGCAGAAGTTGTGATTGCAAGGGATTTTTAACAGATTAAGTTACTTTACACTGAATCCCAAAGCTGCTATGCTAAATCACATTGAGAACCCGAATTACTGCTTCTACATCTAGCATGAGTATGTCTAAACTCTCCTTTAATGCACAGGTGATAGTCTTTCAAAATGAAGGAAGACTTTGGTTCAATAAAATAAAAGCTTATCATCAGTATTTGAAGTGAATGAGAAAGCTTTTTTCTTCTTTTGTTCAATTTATTTCTTTCTTTGCATCCTGCAGAACAGCTCTCCTCTTTAATCTACCTTATTTAGACAAGTAAAACACTCGGATTATCTGCTATTGGTATTTTTTTGTGTTTTTAACAACTAATTCACTACTAGGGCGTGTTTCAGCCCTGATTCTGGGCAATATGAGAGGAAGTTTCCCCCTTTTCCCTGTGATTCCTTCCCTCTTCCCTTCTGCAGTACTCTGTCTGCTGCCTCTGCCTGCTCATCTCTCTCCGCCATTCATCTCTGATTTGTGTGGGTGCTATCTGAGGGCCAGTGTATTTTAAATACTGACACATTTTGTAAGCACTGTCAGACATGTAAAATGTGGAGAATGCTAGTATTTTTGTACAGGTTTTTAATTAGAGGAAAGGAAAGAAGAAATCAGAGTTTATATGTAGGAAATTAATTAGTATTTAATTAATTAGTATTTAATTCTCAGCTGAGAATGCCAGAAGAAATGTTTTATCTATCTTAGCTATTTTGATTTTGAACTTCACAAGCCTCAAGAACACAGAAGATTATTCCCTGCACTGGGGTACAGTTTCAAATTTATTTGTCTTCTTTCCTGGTATAAGCTAGTTTGGTCAATATAACGTCAATTAAGATAGATAGAAGAAAAAAAAAAAAGCATAAGCAGCTAGTTATGACAAAGTACAGCTTTGCAATAGAGAACTGCCTTGTGAGCATATGCTAAATATCATCTCTGTAAAAAATCTCTCTCATTTTAACATACAGATAGAAAGACACTGTTAGAAATAAATTAAAAAAAAAAAAAGTAATGAAAATGAACAGACGGGAAAAATTGGAGCTTTTATCCCACAGTACCTTGTGAAGAATATTTTTATGTCGGACTGAAGTGAAAGGTTGTAAAAACATGACCTACTTAAAATCAAATATTGAAAGTAAGAAAGCTGTCAAGATTTTCTTAATATTTTTGGTAAGCCTTCTGGAGACCCCCCAATTATTTGTCTGTTCGTGCTAATGTAGACCACACTGCCTTCTTGGAGAGATTGGTCTGTTTTCATATGGATGCTTATATTTAGCTTCCTACTTTTTTTTTTTTTTTTAATGGAAAAAAGATTTCTTAGCTAGAACCTTCTTGGACATCCCAAGCTCAAGGAAAGTATGAACTACTCAGTCTACAGGAAAAGTTTTTTACTGTAGATGAACCCAGGTGTCCATTACTAGCTCTGTTGCTGACTTCTGACAAGTTTTTTCTGTATCTCTAGGTGTTTCATCATACTTTGTTGTGTATAAATTGATAGCTCCTGTTTCCCATGGCATAAAATGTGCTAGCATTTCTTAGGATAACTGGCATTTATGTACTTTCATGAAATACAAATCTTTTGCACCTTGGACTGCTTAAGCTGGCATTTATGCCTATCTGTAAAAGTTTCTGCATATTGGACTGCTTAAGCTGATCTATGAACAAGTGAATTAATTTAATTTCTTTGCTGGATTGTTAAAATATCACAGTGTATTTCTGTAGCAAATAATACCTTGGTGCAAAAGATCCTAGTCTTAACTGATTTTTCCAAGTGCTTCTATATTGAAAATTCTAGTATCTTAGAATTGGGATTTTCAGTAAGCTAAGTAATACTTCAGGAGAAAAAAATACACTAGCTGCATACAGAAACTCATTAGTTATCCTAAGGAAGTACTTTGGATTTTCTGAAAAATCTGATTCTTTCTAGGTATTCAGAGCTCAAAAATCCATTTTTTGCTAAGGAAAAAACCTGAGCTTTAAATAGTTTTAAAAATAGTATTTGTTTGTATGAAGCAATTCTCTGACAGCTTTGAATGAGTCAGAATGGTTGAGCAGATTAATGAAATATGTGATTGGAAAACTTCAGTTGCATTTCTACACGGTGCTTGCAACCATGTGGATGTCAACAAACAGACAGATGTACATGTGTGGATGTGTACACATGTACACCTTTCTTCCAAATGCAGATGTTGATCTGCTTTTGAATGAAAGATTTTTTTATCTAAGTATGCATGCAGCATAGGCCTTGGCTTTGGAGACAGGGAAGCCTTTGTTCTTCTGTGAAGGAATGAAGCTCAAAAGAGCTGGGGTTAGAAATCCTGTGAGCAAGAAATAGTTTTGAAGTCTTTACTGTGATTCCCCACAGCACTTCTGGAATCTACAGGAGTATTACAAGGGTAGAATCCTGCCTTTACTTCTTCAGGTTGGATTCTAACTGAGACCCAAAACAACTGTGATTTTACAACCAGTTTCAAAGCATCTCACCAAGTACAGAAGTGTTATAGTTTGACCCTGACTAACAGCAAAACATCACAACAATCATTTGCTCATCCTCCCACCTACTGGGGCCGGGGGTGAGAATTAAATGGATAAAGGGAAAAGAGACTCATGGGTTGAGATAAGAACAATTTAATAACCAAACTACAAAAAAATTTAAAATCATAATGATAATAATGTTGATAATAATAATAGTAACAAATACAAATATATGAACGAGTGATTCACACTGCAACTGCTCTCCACCCGATGACCAAGGGTCAGCCTGTTACCAGCTAATGATCTTGGAGCAGGGAGAGTCCTGAAACGGCAATCCTGGAAAAGAGATAAGAGCCCAAGCATCTGAAACTGAGACAACCCTGGGAGAGGGGTGACCCAGAGAGAGATGACTCTGAGAAGGGGTGACCCAGAGAGAGAGACAGCATTTCCAGACAGATCTTCATCTATATACTAGGCATGGCGTGCATGATATGGAATACACCATTGGCCAATCTGGGTCTCAATCCTAAACCTGAGGTCAAATCCTAGGCTCATAGTTAGGGCTGTGCTCCCTCATTGCTTCTCCTGCACCTGCAGACACTGCCACAGCAAAGAGGCTGAGAAGTCCTTGACTGTCCTGGCAGCAACCATAAACATCAGTGTGTTATCAGCCTTCTCCTCAGCACAAATCCAAAACATAGCCTCATACTAGTTACTGTGAAGTTAACTCTGTCACAGCTGAAGCCAGGACAATAAGTTTCTTCACCACCATTTTAACTAGGGGATGACAGGTAGATTAATTTGGTCAAAGTCAGACTGTTTCAAATAAATACAATTTGAAAATTTATACTTATCAAAATGTTTGACTTCTCAAAAATATTGGAAAAACAAATTTTATTGAGTATGAATTCCTTGTTTCCAAATATAAAGAGGCTTGTGGCAAATTGTGCCATTACATAGGGTTCCCTCATGTTCTGTCTGATGAAGGCTTTGTTGTCTCCATGAGGCGTCACTGTGTGTCATCCACAGCCACATTGTTTGGAAAAAACTCCTAGATTAGCTCTCTTGTTTCCACTTTTCTTTTAGTATAGAAGCCTCTTTCAGTCAGAGCACCTTTCATTTCACTACCTGTAGTTAGATTTATAGCTACATTAAAATAAGGCATTTGAAATCTTTCATGAGTTGAGGGAATGGAAATCAACCAACAATAGCCTTGTTTAAATAATTACTGAATTCAGATGAAACTTTGTTTTAACAAAAATAAACAAATATTAGTATCACATCCTCTCAGTTTGCTATTAGCATGTTAGTGTCCACTGTCTATGTAATTTTAAGATGGCCATTCATAATAAATGCCCATGAAAACACTGTATTTGAAAAATAACTTCTGTGTGGATGCAGACATTTTATGTATTTCTTTTTAATGGGCTTTTGCTTCCAAGCATATTTTTAAAAAAAATCACAGAAATGAACATTCAGGCAGCTAAGGCCTTCAGGTAGATGGATTACCTATGGGATGACAGGTATGCTAAAACACCTATACAAGTAGATTGAGGTAAAGGAGTCATCCCCTAGAAGAACAAACCATGTGTCTGATGAGTTCTGCTTTCTCCTGACAACAGCTCACTAATGAGCAGTGATGTTACGCTGACTCCAATTTATGTCCTTATTTGCATGGACCTTGAATGAATCTGGGAAAACAGAAGACAGAAGATTCAAGAGCTTCTAGAATTTCCGCCATTTCCAGGTCATATTTCAGATACTTGATGCAATCCTTATTCCACTGAAAAAATCAAGTTAACTGCTCCCCAGCTTCAGCTTGGAATTCCATCTTCTTGAAAATACTTGGTACTACTGTGCTTGGTGTGGTTTAGTGTGTTGGTTATATTTTTTTAATTGCTTGGACATCAAATAACTGGATTTTAAGGTTGAGAGCATTCTTTCCATGTCAGAGAATCAACCAGTGTGTGAAGTCAAGGACAGCACTGTCTTGGTTTCCTTTGTTTAGTAATTTGCAGCAGGCCTGTTATTTAAAAACAACCTATAGTCGCATTTGCTAACAATCAATAACATGCCCTGTGGCCTTTGAAGACCAGTGAATGTCAGATAGAACTATTTGCTAAATGAAGGCTTACGTCTTGGTCCTTCATCACTTCATGTTGCTGAAAGCTTGCCGGTGCAAAAACACAAAGTGTGATTACACACCCAGACACCTGAGCTAATTTAGAAAATATTTTGGGCACGGATTAAAATGCTTTCCTCCCACCAAGGAACAGAGCATCTTGGGGACACCTGGGGCAGCCCCAGACCTGATCCTGGTGACAGTGTCAGACTGAGTCCAGGCTGAGATGTCAGCCTATGGGTGGGATCAACTTTAGGTGTGGTGAGGGGACCCAGGGTCAGATACAGTCCTGGGATGTATGGGTATTGTCACGGTGACACCTCTGGTCAGAAACTTGAATTAAGGGAATCACTAATAAAATGATGGGAGTGGTGGATGGTTGGATTGATGGAAGGAAGGAAGGAAGCAAGGAAGGAAGGAAGGAAGGAAGAAAATTGCCCAGGGAAGATATAGTGACCGTGAAACTCCATCGCAAACATGAAAACCTGAAAATTAGCGTGAAACTTGACTCTCAGAAACTGTATGTTCAGTCTGAGCCTGAACTTGTGCTTTGACTGCAGGCTCTTATCACCAGCTCCGAAAGGTTGCACAGGAGCCCAGGTCTGCTGTGATGCAGGAACAGGGCAGAGACAGGCTGAGTGTTGGGGGTATTTTTCTGAGACCTTGCTTCCCCAAGCCTGGCATCTTTGAGGACACCAGAAGAGCAGGTTGGTGAAGGAAGAATGGGCTGTAGTGATTGACTGGGTGAGGATGAGAAAGACACTGTTTGCCCTCTGCAGATGCTAAACCCTCTTGCCCCACTTACTTCCTGTGAGAGAAGTCCCTCTGCCTTGGTGTCGAGGCTCAGATGGCTAAAGCATCAACCTCAGAAGCAGGGGATCCTGCTCAGGGGATCCTGGAGACAAGTCTCAGCAATGCCTGCTTACGAGTTTTCAATGGGAAAAATGTAGCTGTCAGTGACACACAGGATACACCCTTTCCTATGACCAAGTCTGAAGGATGACTCTGGTCCACAGTTCACATGCCAGGATGATCCTTTATCCAGCCTGCTGCTCTCCTCTTCCTCTACCTCCCATATGACTGAAGGAAACCATGCCTTTCCATCCCCAGGGCTCCCTGCACTCTGCACAAAACTATGATCCCACACGGAAAATCTCACTAATATCACTGATGAAATTGCATCTGATTCTGTCTCCAAGCACCTCCAGCAGTGCTGCCCTGACATCAGGCCTCTCGAGTGGCTGGGAAAGCTTTGCCATGGCAAGAGAGCCCTTAGGGCAGCAGCTCCCTATGCAACTTTCAGAGCTGGGGCACCCGAGCGCTGGGGCTGGAGGGGTTTCTGGCCCTCTACAGAATTAAATGTTGGGAGCTAGGAAGAAGACAGTAGGACTGGCCTGTGCTCAAGAGTCCCAATTCCTTCTAGGTCCTGGATTGTACCAGGATGCCCAGGACAGCTCTGTGTGACAGAGCTGCACTCTGGAGTTATTCCCAACTCAACAATTTCCAAAGATCTCATGGTTAACAGAAGTACAGGAGAACATTGCCAAATGGGAGGCTTTTTTGAGCTCTGACTGTGGCAGTGGTCTGGAAAATGCCTGATTCCTGTGTGAACTGCAGGCCAGAGGACTATTAATGCTCACTCTTTATCCCTCCCCAAATCATCACCATGGGATCACTCCAATGTAAAAGTTGACTGGCTGGTTGCTGTCCTGGGCCTGTGGAAAAAAAGGCCATGACAGAGGTGTTGAGCACCACCTGGAGGTACCTCTTCCTCCCCTTTGATAATGAAGGGAGCGCAGGCTGGTGATTTCTAATTAAGAGGTACTTCTGAGAGCTGAAGTTATGTTGGCATCGTTGGTAGCAGGACGGTCTGAAATGGAAAGTGTAAAAATGTCTAGTTCCTCTCACTGGCAGGTGGAGCCTTCTCTGCAGTGGGCAAAGCCTGTCTCTGTCCCCTGCAGGGGTGTGCAGGCACAAACCTTCCTTGAAAACTGTATTTGTGCCTGGAAAGATTTTGGCTGATATTTCTGGGCCTAGATTTCTGATTTCTTTGGCAGGGAAATAGAAAGCCACTCACACAGAAGCAGCTGTGGCTCAGTGCACACCCACAGCCCAAGACCCAAGGAAGTCATTCATAGGTTAAGAGGAATGAACTGGTCATGGGCCTTACCAGGGAATGAACAGCTCCCTATCAACACTGATTCTAAGGGATGCTCTGCCCCAAGGCTCTGGGGCCAAGTGCAAAGGTGGTGACCGGAGGGAAGAAGGGTCTGATACAGCCCTGGAGTCTCTATGGAGAGGGAGAGTCCCTTTCACTATTCTCTCCACAGGGATGAGTTCCTGCTTTTGCACCTTCGTCTTTGCTCCCACTTGTTCTCTGCTGAGAGGCTACAATGATGAGGTCCAGTGCTGAGCCAAAAACAAACTCTTCCTGTTTTGTTTTTTAAACTTACTGTTGAAATGAAATTAACGGCTCACCTTTCTAAATATTACTAAAAATGCTTTCTTTACAAATATGCTATGTAAATGCATATGTACCTCTAGTTCACTAATATCAGGCAAGTGTAAGTGCAACTTTCCTCTAGAGCACCCTTAATGGAATATGAAGATCAAAAATGATCTGTGTGCTTTGCATTCTTCTCTAACAGGGTCTGGACTTAGCCAGGATTTCTGAGTTAATGCACTGTGTGTACTCATTCTTTTCTAAAAAAATTTAGAGTAGAAATTGTCTTATAGCCTACATGAGTACAATTCAACACTTTCTAACCTAGTTATGCAGGAAATAAATGACAAAGTGGAAAAAAAAAATTAAATCTTGCAGTCAGCTACTTCTGTCTTGAGTAATTTAAAAAAAACCCCACAAACTCAAATCAGCATTTGTTTGATGATCCACAGCCATTCTCTTTCTTATGTAAGTCTCCTGTAAATATATGACCAAATACCCTTTCAGTAATGAGCAATGTTTCAAACTGACATATCAGGTTCCACCAAAGAACTGGAAACATTTGCAATTCTCATGAGTCACATCTCCATTTCCTTTTATTGATTTATTTTCACCTAGACAAAATTAGACAGAAGGAGACTGATTTGTCTAAAGTCGTTGTAGGAGTCACATGTAGTACCAAGCCTCAAGACAGCAAAGGGGAATCTCCTTTTTCTTTTTGGTAAGTTTGTGAAACAATCATCTGGCGAAACTAAGCTCCCCTCTGCCATCTTAACTTGCAGTGGTCTAGTGTCACCCTGCCTTATTGGGATGGCAGATAAAGCAGATGGTTGGCCCTGGTGTGAGAAAATGTTAGTCCAGCATGGCCTGGATGTTTCAGCATTCTCATTTTTCTGTCCCATTCCGTACAAGCAAAGATTAAAAGAACAAATGCATAAGGCTCATGAATGGGGAATAATAGAGATTTGTCCATTCTTCTTACTATTCAGGGGTACTATGTGTAAAATGCATTTAATATTTGGAAATCTTGAGAGGTATGTGTGTATATTCGGGACTTCCTGTGCTGAAAGACAGGAGAATGCATTTCTTGCTTTACAGCACTGTGAGGATTCATTTAAGAGGTGTTGCAAGAAAAATGGCTCAGTTACTTGACTAAAAGGTGTTTGATGGCACCAGGCAGAAAAGGAAAATGATGTGAGGTTTTTCTCTTGATCAGGCGGTCAACCACACAGGGTCCGTGGAGAAACACTCCCGCTCTGTCATGGGGCATGGTGGCCGAACGGAGAATGCATCAGGAAGGCACCGGGCTGCTCTGAGGAGTATCAAATTCAGCAGGGCCTTTTTAGGCTAATCAGACTATTTTTTCAGGTCTTACTTTCTGGTGCTGGAAATTGTTGTATCTCTTCTGGTAAGCAATAAGACAGGCTTATTTTGCTCTTGGGGAGTCATACTCCTCCTCCCTCTCCGATCAGGATAGCCTCCTGTGATTTTCCTGGTACTGCACCTCAGCACTCTGCATGAGGCAGTTCCTCATCTGCCTGGCTTCTTCCGTGATTTCTAGAAGAGATTCAGAGTTTCTGCAATCAACATCACAAGCATCAGTTTGACTTCCATGTCAAAGTCCAGCTCTTGAAGTGCTGAGTCAGGGAAGCAGAGGTAAAGGAATTTTGATCACAGTATCTCTTAACAGCTTAGCAAGGAGAAAGGAGGATGAAAAATACACTTGTGCTGAAGGCAGCACTGTGAAGGGGAACTGCTGACCCTTGTCAGCTATAGCAGAAAGTATTAATGCAGCATAAAGACAAGTGTGGTGAAGTGAGCTTTAGCCTGTCTTATGTACTCATTCATATCACAGTCCCAACACAGCTGCACTGGGGGCTGCCAGGGCTCAATCTCTGCTCACATCCATGCTCTGACCTCTGCACTGATATTTTGAGCACTCAGAAGCTGTCTGCATTTTCGCAGATACACCTCAGTAACAAATTGAAGAATACAGACCATCAGCCTTGGTTTGTTATGGTTCCTTCCACCTGTGGAGCTGTCCATGTGTGGGGTGATTCTTCAGCCAACAAAGTCACGCAAACTCCTTCCCAAAAATTTCAGTTCAGCTTTTAATCAGAATCGCTACCAGTACCTTTACCTGCACACATGAAGCTATAATGGGATGAAAAGATATCAATCAGACTTTTCCATTACTGACTCATGCAGCCATGTGTCTGTTTGCAAATGAATCTCCTCCAGAAGGGTTCAAGAGAGGAGACAAAAAGATACCTCTGAACAGGAATGATCTGATCTGGAAGGGTAAATTTGGTGTATCTCGTAATTTGTCTTCATCAGCACTTACAATGAGAACTATCCTTGACTGAACTCAGCATATTTGCCTGAATGCAGATGGCAAGATTACCAGAATTCATCCTGCTAGTTGAAGAGTTTTTTGGCTGATGTGGTGGAGCAGAGAAAGCAGAGATTTGCTCCAGGTGATTGTCGGCCACCCTAGGTGAACACAAATGTAGCATGACACAACTGCATCAGTTCAGAGGCTGCTACTTCGTTATAGAAGTGCATTTCCATTAAACTCAGAGAAATTATGCTACCACTAAGAAAATAAAAGTGTGTTTTTCTCAGTGACTTAGCAGAAATGCCATTCAAAAATCCCCAAAGGCAGCACAGCATGAGGTTAATTTTAAGATCTAGACCAACCAGTCAGCATTGTAGAATCCCACGTCTCTGAGTAGATCAACAACATTAATAAATCCTATAATGTTTCACAGGAGGTTTTCCTTAGGCACATGAAAACCTTGTCATTGTGCTGTGTAGCTTCCAAGGTATTATAAGTCAGCTTTCACGTCTCCTGCTTTTCAGTTATGAAGCATGTTGGTGTTCCTTATTTCCATGCCTGATTTACAGCAGACTACCTTCACTAAGATACAGCAACCTCTCTCCCCTTCCCAGGAGTTTCATTTTGTGAAGCAATCTCAAAGGCCTTAAAAAAAGTGTTCTGACCAGAAAAATACTCACCTATAGTACCATCCCTCCAAATCCAATGGCACAGCAGCAAGAGCTTATTAACAGAAATGACAGGCTTGTAAATTAAGCTGTCAACTTGCAGAGAAACCCAAACCCCAGCCACTCCATAGCAGTGGGACTGCTTGCAAAGCTTACATTTCCAGTCCTTCTAATTTGTCCTGCTTGCTTGGATTCTCCAAAGCTCGCATCCCTTTCTCATAGAAGTCATCTAACAGGATTTTTTTGGGGATGCTTCAGAGGAAGTCCTGCAATACCAAGAGCTTCAGATGAGGCTTCAAGCACTGCTGCTGAGTCCAGAGGGAGCATGCTTATGACTCTGGCTCACAAGGATACAGGCTGGATTCAGCTACCCATCAACACTGACAGATCAGGAAAATTTGGGAGTACATGCCGGGTAAAACAACATCAGCCTCCCAACAGGACTGAGCTCTTCTAACAGCCGGCTGAACATGAGCCAGCAGT
>NW_010131087.1:0-435 GCF_000699245.1 Pterocles gutturalis
TCTGTGCCTGACAAGGTCATGGAGCAGATACTCCAGGAGAGTATGTTAAGGCACATGGAAAAGAAGGAAAAGAAGGATGTGATTGGTGACAGCCAACACGGCTTCACTAAGGGCAAATCATGCCTGAAAAATTTGGTGGCCTTCTATGACGGGGCTACAGAATTTGTGGATAAGAGAAGAGCAACTGACGTCATCTACCTGAACTCGTGCAAAGCATTTGACACTGTCCCACATGACATTCTTGTCTCTAAACTGGAGAGAAATGGATTTGACGGATGGACCACTCAGTGGATAAGGAATTGGCTGGATGGTTGTACTTGAAGAGTTGCAGTCAATGGCTCAATGTCCAAGTGGAGACCGGTGACAAGTGGTGTTCCTCGGCAGTCAGTATTGGGACTGGTGTTATTTAACATCTTTATCGGAGACATGGACAGT
>NW_010131088.1:0-1063 GCF_000699245.1 Pterocles gutturalis
CTTTATCAGGGGATGTAGTGATAGGACAAAGGGTAACTATTTTAAGCTGAAAAAAGGCAGATTTAGATTTTAGGAAGAAATTTCATACTGTGAGGGTGGTGAGACACAGGAACAGGTTGCCTTTTAAAAATCACTATTTGAAGTAGGGACCAGGACACCTGAGAGCCCTGCCTGTGGCATGCAGGGAAACTTGGTGTTTTTCACTAACTTTAGCTAATCCTGTTGGAGAGCGCCCAGAGGAGAGCCCCGCAATTGGTCCCCTATGAGGACAGAGAGTTGGGATTGTTCAGCCTGGAGAAAAGAAGGCTCCGAGGAGACCTAATAGCAGCCTACCAGTACCTGAAGGGGGCCTACAGGAGAGATGGGGAGGCACTCTTTATCAGGGAGTGTAGTGAGAGGACAAGGGGTAACGGTTATAAGCTGAAAGAGGATAGATTTAGATTAGACATTAGGAAGAAATCTTTCACTGTGAGGGTGATAAGGCACTGGAACAGGTTGCCCAGGGAAGCTGTGGATGCCCCATCCCTGGAGGTGTTCAAGTCCAGGCTGGATGAGGCTTTGAGCAACCTGGTCTAGTGGACGGTGTCCCTGCCCATGGCAGGGGGGTTGGAACTAGGTGATCTTTAAGGTCTCTTCCAACACAAACCATTCTATGATTCTATGGTATGATTCTATGATATTGTAGGTGCTGCTGTGGCAGGAAGAAAGATTTGGTGAATGAATTCACCTGATGACATCCCTTGCCTAATAAAGCTTGTAGGTTACAAAGCAGTTGAGGAGAGACAGCAGTTAAAGAGCTGGAAGCAACAGAGCAAGTAACAGTTGAAAACCCAAAAATGCTGGAAGAGATGCTCCAACAGACCCATGGCCCTTTGTGCTGGCTCCTGCCATGGAGCTCCACCAACAGGCCAGGTGGCTCCCATACATTCTGCCAAAGACCTGAGAGGATGCACACTCCGCAGGAAACACAAGAAGAATTGAAGGGAATTGGCAAAATTCTCAGATTATAAAGACTGCTATGATATAATACAAAAACACTGGAATAAACAGGGATTGAATTGGC
>NW_010131088.1:1076-1750 GCF_000699245.1 Pterocles gutturalis
CAAAGTGTGCCAGCATTTTTAAGATGTGGCTGCCCGAACTTCAGCCCTGGTTGCAAACTTCCACTTAACAATGTTAATGTGTATGTTTCAGGCCAATAACAACAGCTTATGGGATAAAGAGGAGTATTTCTCCAGGCAGGTTATCTTGGTCTCCAGCGCAGCGCTAGGCATGTTTTTGTAAGAATGTAGCAACAGGTTAGCTTTCTAACCTCCACATATACATAGCTGCACAAGGTTTGTTTGCACATGTTTTTTTACAGCTTGCATATTTAATCGCTTAATAGTTTACGGCTGTCATGAAATACTGCTTCTCTGTGTTTGAGAGGCTCCAGGAGAAAATGGAAGTGACTTGCAATGGTTCCATGTCTTTGCCTGGTGGGGAATGGAGAGGTTCAGATGTGTAGGTACTCCTTCAAGTCCTTGTCATCTGCCCGTGGGCATCTATGGAGCCCACATTCTGACAGAGTAGGACAAGCAAGCAAGGGCACACAGGACTGAGCGATCTCCTGCTTCATCACATCTGACTTAAACTTGGCCTTTTCCTTAAGCAAGACAGGGCCTCCTGTGCCCTTCACAGGACTTGTGCACATTCCCACATTGTTCTCCACAGGCTTGAGAAAGCACAATCTGGCAAGATCTCACGGAGGTTAGAGGAGCATTTCATATAGGGAAAG
>NW_010131088.1:1781-43573 GCF_000699245.1 Pterocles gutturalis
GAAAGTAATATTGCAGAAGGCAAATTTCAAATTTCTGGGTATAGGGAGGTTTAAGTCAATTATACTGCAAGTCTTTAAGAACTGACTTCATGTTCTGGAAAGTATGAGGAACCACTAATCTCCTTACCTTCCTAGTAATTCATTTTTCTGATGCTACAAAGATGTAGCAGCAGTGCTGCTTTTGCCATGCAGTCTGATGGCTCCCATCAAACCAGCCATCACATCCCAGTGTCACCCACATCTACTGTGGCAGGCAGAGGGCTGGGAAATGGCACTGTGGGCATGCAGGGCAGCTGCCCGAAACCTACACGCATGCGCACCTTTCCCTCTTTCACACCTCTCCTTGGCACCAGGTGCTGCTGATGCCAACAGCAAACCACTGTACAGGAGAGCATTGGTGTGTCCAGAGGACAACACTCACTCCTGCAAGTTGCTCTGGGAAGGCTTGCTTTGGGGAAGGAGGGAGGAAGGCAAACAAGGGCAGTCCCAGGGGTGAGCTTGCTCAGGAACAGGCAAGCGTATGGCTCTGCCAGAGCTATGCCTAAATACACTGCAGACGTGGATGAGCTGTCAGTGTCCCTCAGTGAGGGGTCTCTGAAGAAATGCTAAATGCCAAGTCCTTTGAAACAGAGGCAGTGAAGCGTTTGGACTGTGATGACATACTGAAGACTGGTGCAAGGTCAGAGAGCCTATTTGTGGAGGGTTTGATGGTTAGTTTTTTCCCAGCTATGCACTGTGGAACTTGTGAGTCTGGCAAACACTGTAAGCAGCTCTCTTTCTGTGGTCTACATCTCAGGGAACCTTTGACAGAAGAACTCCTCATTTCCACCAAACACACCTGCTGCAACAAATCGGTATTTGGGCTTATCGGGAATGGGCAGGTTGAATGTTTTAGAGCAATCTGGATATGAAAAGCAGCTGCATATGTGTGTGGCGCAGGCAATATCTACAGAACATTCTGTGTCAAGTGACCCCAGACTAAATTTATCTTCTGTTCCTGCTAAGGCATAGCAACTTTCAGAATAGCTCAAGCATGTGTGTGGGTTTCAGAGCCCATTGAAACATTGGCTCTGAGAACAGCAGTTTTGTTGCCAAGGCTGAAGTGTGACAAGAAACCCTTCCAGCTTGCAGGTGGAAAGCTAGCAGTGCTGCAGTTCATGTCTCCAGAGTCTCCAGCAGCACCCTGGCTGTCCATAAAAAGTGTCCTGCTGTGTGTGCACCCTAATTTCCTTTACCTTGTCACCTTAATCCTGAAACATCTGTACCCCCATTACTTTTTTCAGTATTACTTCCCTGAGGGTCCTTGGATGTCAACTACCATACCATGCCAAACACCATACTCCCAGTAGATGACCTGATAACAGCTTGGAGAAAATCAGAGCCACAGTGCGATATCCAGATGTGTGTGACCAGTAAATGAAGAACTGTAACATTTGGATAGCATATGACTTTTTTAAGAAGGAGTTGCATCCTAGTAGTTCCTTGCTCAGATTCCTCAAATTTGGCCTCTGCTCCACACTTGGAGAAAAATTTTCAAGGGAATTCAGCTATTCAGGTGAATTGTTTGGGTGTGTCCATATTGCACAAGGCAATATACTGCAAAGCTCCTTGGTCTAACACTGGATAAGCTGGCTCACAAAGCAGAAACAGCACAGCTGCCACAGAGAGAAGAAGTGTTGCCAATATTTCAACTTATCACCATACACACTGTGTCATTAACATGAAGGTTCAGTCGGAGCTTGCTCAGGACCCAGAGAGGCACCATACTGCCCTGTGCAGACATGCCTTCAGAATACAGACAATACTGTGAAATAATATGCTAACCTTGTTTTTAGCCTGATTTCCTAAGGAAAATAGATTTCTGTAACAACAGTGTTTGTATCTGTAAATTCCACATCCCTCTCAAAAGTTTTTAAACCTATTGGCTTCTTTACCAGTTAAATTGGATTGAGATGGAGGCAACGTGTAATGGCACTAGGTGGCTATGTAAAAGGAAGGAAATCCACATGGATATTCTTGTTGAGGTAAGGTGTGCTGGAGAGCAGGAAGGGTGTATGGGAGAGACACCCAGAAAACCAGGCTGGCAGTGCACCAGGAGAGTGTGAAGGCCAGCCCTGGACAGCAGAAGTGGGGAGCTTTGAGCAAACCCTACTCCCACACTTTTTTTCAGCATCCAATTGAACCACTTAACAACATTAAAAGGTGTGGGTTTTTCACTACTTACCTTGAAAAGCAGTTGTGTTTTTCACATTGCTTTCACACGGTGGAGCAAAGTTGGGAGAGTCCTGTTCCCCAGCTTCCGTCGCAGGTTGCTTGGTGTCTCTGGTCTTTATGCTGCAGCAGCCAGGCCCTGGCTCTGTGGGGACCTGCACTCGTGCACAAAACTTAAACAGAACAAACAAAATTAAGGGCTTGAGGAAGGAGGAATGGAATGTCAATTTTCTAAAATTGTGCACACATTGATATAGAAAGAAGGGTTTAGTCTGGACCAATTACGAGTGCCCGGGTCACTCCTGCCAGGCTGGATCAGGATTTCTGCACCGGAGCAGGAAAGGTTGGGGTGTCTCTGGCAGCTGCTTCAGAAAAAGTCCAGAGCAATTCCAACTGGCTGCTTCTAACAGCGTCCTAGTAAGGGAGAGACCAGGAGCATGGGGAAGCAGGGCCAGCTTGGCACAAGTCAACACGAGTCTGGCAAGATTCATTAGCCTGGCTTCAGCACCCCTCTGATTGGTACAATTGCAGCTCAGTTCAAAGGCACACCTCTGCAGCTGCAAATAGGCACCCTCAGGCCCCAGAAAGATGGATAGAGAAAAATAGGAGTGTAATTGATGCCACATCTTCTTATCTCTTCTTATTGCCGCCAGGATGCAAATTAGTCATAGCCTTAGTAAGTGATTACACAAGCATCATACTAATTTTGTTCATATTTCCCCAAAGAAATCAGAAAGTTGTTAGAACAACTTGGGCTCACAGATTTATTTTCCAGGCATCATGGACTATTGGCAACTGGGGTGAAGTAATTTATCGTTTCAGAACAAAGATAATCTGGTTAACAAACCAAATTTCTTCCACAAGAAAGAGGCAACAGTAAGCAAATAGGCGGTGACAATCAAAAGACACAAGAGGGTTTGGAGGAGGAAGCAAATTTGGTTCAGCCCATTGTTTTTTGTGTTGCATTCTCTAGAGTTGCCTGAAGATTCATTTGTTCTCATCCAGAATATTTTTTTATGCAAATCATTATTCAAAGACAGAGGGACACACTGCACATTCACAGATGGAAAAGGTCTTGAGGGAGTTCAGTATGCCAATACCTAACCCCCTCAGTCCTCTGAGCTTTAACAGCCCCAGGGGGACCATCAGGTTGCACACCTCCCACTGACTGATGCCTCATGCAACCCTTGCTGGACACAAGACTGTTTCACATGAAGGAAAAATACGTTCAATGAGAAAATTTGCTGCTGTGTCCCTTTTCTGAGTGCAACAATACGACAGAGAGAAGGAGCTTTTGGAGGGCGTGTGAAATAGCACAGCTTAGAATAATTTGAAGTGTGCCAGTGAAGCAGATCTACAGGGCCTTTGGCCAGCCCTGGCTCCGCTCCTCCTCGTTGTTAAGTGCTCTCCCAGGAGGAAGTGGCTCCTTGAATTCCTGTTTGAGCTGAGACAGGACATGCCTGATGCCTCTTCAAGCACTGGGCTTTTTCTGGCTGCAAACCTGGGACCCAGAGCTCATAGAACGCTAACATTTATAATGCTTGCCTTAAACCTGGGAGCAGGAACAGGGCTCATTCTCTAAGTAAAGTGAAATTCTTTTTATCTTCCCAAGGAATATTCTCAGCCATGAGCCTGTCTGGGGACAGGCTGATAAATACCAGGAATCTCAAGCTGACAGTTTATTTGTTTCTTGCAGCAGCCAGCCTAACACTGGGGACAAAAGACAACGCCTGAGCATAGGACTGCCAAAGGTGTCTGGTACACAGCCCCTCGCCTGTAAGCACTAGGCCAATACAAACCCACACAAGCTCCTCCCTCCCCCTTGCAGAATTTGTAACCCTTGGGCACATTGCAGCATGGAGACAACCACCTCCAACAGACCTGACAAGGCCCCTGCGTAGGACACAGCTGAGTGCACGGTAGCCCTGCTGCTGAAATACCCTTTACCATGGGGTCCGTAGTGAGGAGGACAGCAGGTACCCAGCAGCTATCAGCTTCCTCTGCCCACTCTTAGGGAGATGTTTGTCCAGCGAGTTTCTCCAGGGGTGCCCAATCCTTCCCAGTGGCTTCCCTCATCTGCTCTTCAGGCTATCAGCAATGCCTCTGCAACTACCTCACGCCCCTCAGGCAACGGTTGTCCTACTAGGGGCACTGGGAGAGAGCAGGACAGAACAGATTATGCCAAAAATGATGAGGAATGTAACTTTCCCCAGGTTTTACACCTGGAGAGTGCCCGGGGAGAGCCAGGCACCTAAAAAACAGAGCTAAACAACTAGCAAGAATATGCCTTGCAGCCTTTTTTGACTGCTGGTTGCCCTCTCCCTCCACACAGGGCTGTCCCCAGGGTTTCTCTTGAGGTGACACAATAATTACAAAGTAAAAGAAAAAAGGGGGTGTAAAAAAAGCCCTCTCAAATGAAGCAACTGGAAGAAAATGTGCTTCTCTGTTGTTCAGTGGCCATCAGTCAGCACTTGCTTAGAACCAGAGAAACTGCAGCCAGGTCTCTCCTCAGCTTGGTGGGGGTCACCCCAGAAGCTCCCTGCGAGGCATCCTCCCACACCAATGTGTTCAGGAGAGCTGTGGCTTCCTCCCCCCACAGGTCTTCTGCTTTGGGTCAACACATATTTGCTGGACTATAGAGAGAGAGGACATTATTCATGCCCATGCCATCTCCCTCTCCTTCAATGTCATTCCAAAAGAGCATCAAAAGAAGAGTATGATGCAAACAAACCAACACCTATACACACCTGCTAGCACTGTATGACACAGCACCCAGGCTGCCTGCATGCCAGGTCCCTGTCTTCCCAAGTGCAGTTTCCAGCAGGAGTGCCCCGAGCCCTCCCTTCTTTTGGGGTGCCATCAGCAAGCGCTGCGTGTGATGGGGGTGGATGTGCTTTCCCTCATGCTTGCTGGGGGACGTCATCCAGTGGGAACCTGCTGCACCAAGCCCCACGAGAATGGATGTGGTGTAGCGGGTGCAACACTGGGCTGGGGCAGAGCCACCCGGGACAGAGCCACCCATGGCAGAGGACAACCCTGTGCCAAGGAACGGAAAATGCTCCTGGGCTCCAGACAGACCCCTAGCTCAGAGGAGGGTTTGTGCATTGAAATGTCAGACCTGGGAACCACCTTTGGCAGCCAGGAGCTTCATCCTTCTTCAGATGAGGCAACCATTGACTGCAGACTTATTTGAGACTGTGATATTTCTTACAAACTGTCTTGTGGCCATCAACTGGAGGGAACACCATCACTCCTAGCCTTAGCTGCATGTGATCCATGTACAGGATTTCTAAGGTACAGGTACAGGTACAGGTACTAAACAGCTATAGATGGATACAGTAAGAAGTATTTCTACGCTGGTGAGATGATGAGTGTAGCAGTCCAGCTAACTCATCTTCTCTTTAATTTTTCTTTACTTGGTGCCCAAGAAGTTACTTTAACAGTCAAAACTGTATTCTGTGGAGCTAGAGTGATTTCTACATTGAATTAAGAGCCACAATAGACCTCCTAGAGCATGGTTGGCCTCTGTCTGTGTTGAACAGTTTCAGTCCCTCCTCTCCACTTGTTTGAGGAGTTTAAATCCTGAGACATTTAAGGCCTAATCCAGCAAAGCAATTTGGCATGTGCTTACCCCTAACAGCATGAAAAATTCTGTCGGAACCAGTAATTAGAGAAGCCAATGTGAGATTTGTTTTATTTAAGAGATATTTAGTTCATGCAGTTGGAGAAAGAAACAATTCAAAGAGCTATAAACTTTCACTCTGAATGTCTAGATTATGTTACAGTAACATTCGTATCCATATAGTTTAGCGGCACCAGCCGTCTTGCCACACACACCTGCAATTCAGAGGTTAGCTATGTCTAGGATGCTTTGGGGCAAGAGGAAGTTGTTTAAAATTCCTGAAGCAATTTCATTAGCATAAGATAGTCTCTTCCACTTTGTCATATTTACTGTGGTTGCTGTACAGTGAAGCAGTTCCAAAGCAGCTGCTTTTCATTGATAGGTGCATTGTCTCCCTTAAATTATGGAGAGATGATGGACTATATATAAGCTCCCTTTCAATTATATTTTTAAAGAGCAGAAGTACAACATATTCTTAAATAACTGCTAACCTCCAGCCAACTGGATTTCTTTGCAATTTTGTAAGAATGATTTGTTTCCAAGCCGAGATTTGATACACGGAGTTCCAGCCCTGAGCACAATTTTGAAGCCAAGCTCAAACTTCCTGCAAATGAAAATTCATTATGGAACATAAACAAGTCTTTAACCATGACAGGGAGAATAGGAACAAGAGGTGAAATCATTCTGCTGTGATAAGAATAATTTTTCTCTGCATTTGAATCATTGTTCTAGACTGCACATGTGAAATGAATTAGGTTAGCCTTAGCTTCCCTGCCTTACATTTGGACAAATAATAAAAGTTAACAGAAGGTAGACTAAAATTAGCTCATATAGCCATATGATAACCCAGAAATAAAAACCACAGGCCTGTCCATTGCAATTTAAATCTAAACCAGAAAGTAATGAGATTAGACCTAAAATGGTTCCTATTGCATTAACTGCAGGTCTGTCTGCCATGCTTGCCAACCTGTCGACTGCTTCTCCATCCTCTGGACGAAATCCTTCCCTGATCTCACCTCCTCCAGGGTCACAGTTCTCAAATTTTACCTGCAGGCTTTCACAGCCTTGCAAAGACTCAGCCCTCTGTCTGGCAAAGGCACTGACCCCCCAGCTGCCATCCAGGTGCTGGGCAAGACATACCCCTCCCCCCCCACAACAACTCTGACTAGTGCTGCAGCTTCCAGTTCAGCATCCTATCCTGGCTTTGCCCAAGGGACCCACGCAGGCTATTCCTTTGGCAGCAAGAGAGTGAGTTGCCTCGTTGGGGCATGCTGAGGTGTTGGTTGTAGGACTCTGACTCTCTCCATCGGGCACAGCAGGAGCCTAGGCAGGTGCCACCTTCCCACAGGTCACATATCTCCAGAGACAGGGCACACTGCCTCCAATGACTTTGGCTGCAGAAACAGGACAACAGGTTCAACTGCAGGGACCAGAAAACTTCCTGTCTTTGACACAGGTAGGGGGAATTCATTATTTCTGAATTCCAGCTTTACAGAGGTAACCAGGTATCAACCGCTTTGTCCTGAAGCTACAGACAGGAAGACTGAAAATTACCCTACTGTCATGGGGCAGTAAGACTTTCCTTGGTATATATGTGCCCGTGGATGCATACTCAGACTCCAACAGCAAGCTGGGCCAAGTCACAAGCACAAGATGTCCTGCAGAGGTGGCCTGCCACTGCCATCAGCAGTGGGCATGGCACTGTGGCAATGTCCTGGATTAGTGCAGCCCCCAGCAACAAGGGGGCTGCAACTCCAGACATGGCTACGTCCCAGCACTGCCCATCACCTGGTCCATGGTACCAGGACATGGGCAAGGGTCGAGTACCACGAATATCTAACACCCAACTGCAGCCTGCTACAATATTTACTGGTCAGTGGCCAACCAGCTCCCTTCACACCTACCTTGACATACTTTGGTGGCAAAAACCAGGGTCTAACATAGCTTTTGTTCCTAGCAGGGAAGTGAGCAGCAGTCAGACAGGAAGGCATGCTTGCAGACCCAGACCAGAGCAGCTGCCTGCACTCACTTTTACCCACTCATCCTCCCACAGATCAGCAAGAATAGTTCCTGATCATATTGCACATGTGGATTTCCTTCCCGTGATAAAAGTGCTTCAATATTCAAAATAATGCTTCAAAACTCCTCTTCCAGTCATATAAAAGGCAGTCTCCTGCATCCCTGCATTTGTGAACAGCTGGTTCATTCCTCAACAACAGCCAACAGGACTGGTGCATATCCAGCAGGGTTCATCTTCAGGGCTGTGAACATTGAACTCAGATGTCTTTTGGTTAGGTAGCCTAGAGCTAAGGGTGCCTGAGGGGTATTAGAGCAACAGAGAATGGGACACCCCCAATTCTGCGTCTCCCTTCTAGCCTCAATCCACTGGGCCCCACACGGGATTCTCAATCCCTACTGGCTTTCTCTGTTGGGTCCTTTTCCATCAGGGTCATGACCATACTTCGAAGGAGACACTTTTGGGTACTTGCTATGTGCAGCTTTTGTGATGTCAGTTCAGAAACATCTGGAGCTCTAACTCTCTGTAAGATACAGCACCTTCAGCTCCCCAGAAACCACAGTTCAGGCATGCAGCTAATGCACTAGAGAAAAGCAGCGCCAAGGAGAAGATATGCAGGTCTCTAGGAGACTTTACAGGGCCCTAGGGCGGTAGAGCAGAGCTGGGCCAGGCAAGGTAAATTGATGGGCACCATCGTTACACCCAATCTGCTGCAGTGCACGAAGCTGACGTTCAAAAATGTATCCTGTGTCACAGCAGGAGGTATGTTAAAACATAGTACCTCTTATTGTCTTGTGTAGTATCAGTGCTTGCATGTTGGTGAACATTCATGTTACTGGGCTGGCCACTCAGTGCCTTTTTGGAAAACCCCTGTGGGTTAACACTGGAGAGAGGAGGCCCAGGTTTCCAGCCCAGTCTTAGTTGTGCTGTATCTTTGTGTCCTGCAACGCCCTGACAGAGGCCTGCCATGGGTCTGGAGTTCACAGATCAAATGAATCCCTGGAGTGAGTTTGCTTGGAAGAAGGCAGTGCTACCAATTTCTGTGTTAGCACTTCATTTATTTAAAATTTACAACGTATCTTTGTGGAGGGTCATGTTTGCTGATCATCTGTTTTATACCTGTGGAGATCTGGGGTGTTGTTTCTATTTATACAAAAGCTGCTTGTGATAAACTAGGAAATGTCTGTATTACCTTGTGGGAGATGGAACGTGTTGAAGCATGTCTGATTCTGATGCTTATGTGCTTTGGATCAAAGACTGCTGCTAACAGAACTAAGCGGGAAAGGTAGTACATGAGTCTGGATAAGGGGCACCCATAGCAGACACCAAGAAGCAAGATTATAGCCTTGAAGAGAAAACTCCTCCACCCCAAGCTCCCGTGACATGGCTGGTTCACCACCAGTGAGGAGAGAGGGATAAAAGAAAAGTGAAAAATACCACAGACCTGCTCATGTGGAAAGGGAGGAGGACTGAACACACCAGGAGAGGCTGTCCAGAGAGTGCTGGCCAAAACAGGCAGGTTGGCAAAGGAGGACACAGCTCGCAGCAGCATGTGCTGTAGGCTGCCAGGGCTGCTCCTCCTGGCTGGTGGTGGGGCTGGACAGGAGTTACGGATACCTGAGGTGCTCAGCACTGGGGCCTGGCTCTGGAGCAGACGCTACATTTGGGCCACCAGCTGAGGTGTCATGGGGGCATCACACGAGCATTGGACCCACAAACCCAGGAATCTCTCCCACCTCCCAAGTCAGATAACTACTTGTACCTCAGCTGAGTAGTTTAAAGAGGCTTCACCGTGACACTTACATGGGTGCTTCTAGGAAGTCCTCTTCAGGCTAGCAGTGCAAGGAGCTTGTGTCCTGCATGCACTGGCAGCAGATCAGAGCTGATCAGTGCCCTCTGCACTGCACTGCTCTTCGTTCCAACCAGTGCAAGGAGACGACTGTCCCTAAGGTACTATCAGCAGTGTAAGCAATAGTTCAGGGTGCTTAAAAGGGCACTTTTCAGATTCCTTAGTATGACTGAGCCCCGGGATACATAAGAGCTGGGGTAAGCCTGACTGCTCTCTGCTGTGTCCCTGTGCAGATGAACATAAACATGACAATACCTGCTGGAGTATTGAAAAGGCAGAAACCACCACCCAGAGCAGCACATCATCTGGATGTGCCTCAGTTCCCAAAGTTCGTGCCCTGATCCGCAGTATGTGGAAACCATTAGGTAGATTGGAAAGGGAAGAGAAGGAAGTCTGCCTGTGATGGGACACCCGAGGTGCACACCTGGACCCCAAACCTGGGACATGCTCTCACCTGCTGGTGTAAAGACCTAGAAATACAGATTGCCTGCAAATTCAGTAGGTAGCAATTTCATACTTAGTAAGTGCTAGGTAATAGAGAAATGATGGTTAATGTATTCCCCTGTCAGATCCTCTGCAAGTCATGGGAAAGTGGTCAGCAGGGGAGCTGGGACTGTAAGAGGGAGGGTTTGAATGCCTCTGCTCTGCCGGGTCCAGAGATATAAGGAAAATTAGCCATTCTCCACACAAAACTGCCAAGTCTGACCCAGACCCCGGTCCAACCTGGAGGTTGCAGCAAGTGCTGCAGCCCCCAGCAGGGTTGCACTGCCCAAAGACAGAGCTCAGTCAGTATAGTCAGCTGGTGCCAGCACAGCACGGACACCAAGGCTACTTTGATTGTTTAGAAAAAGCTGTTGTTTACAAATGGCCCCATCAATTCTGCTGGCTGATATGGAGGACAATACAGAACAGCATGTTTCCTATGCACTGGCGTAGGAAATATAGCTCATGGAACGTTGTTGCTGACGGGCTTTGGTCTGGGGTAGGGAGAGCAGAGCAAAGTCACCCCTAACGACCACAGCAGGAGTGGGAAGAGAGGCCAGTGCTGTCTAGAAGAAGTTAAAAAGGAGAGGGATGCCAGCCAAGGTGGCTAAACAGCTGCCATCTCTCACCCCACTCCTTGTCACTAAGGGCTTCACCCTCAGTAGGAACTAAGCTGAAAGCCAGCCCACACTGCCTCAGTGCCATGGTTCTCTACCTCTAACATCTCCATGGATATGCCTTTCTGAAATGCAAATCACATGGCTCTTAAAGCAAGTTCCTTGATTTTCTTAAGTGCGTTTAGTGCATGACTCTTAAATCGTAGACTTGTGCACTCACAAATAACTTTCAATACAATTACTGGGTGCAAATGAGGATATAGTCTGCAAATGAACAATTACTTGATTGCAGCAAATCACGCTGGTAGATGTCTGTGTAATCTCACTTGAATCCACAAGGAGTTACAGGTCCAATTATTGGACATATTAAAATTATAGCATGCAAAATAGGAAACAAAGTAAAGGACGCTTTAAAAATTTGAGATAGCATTTTGTGGGCCGTACACCAAGTCTGCTAACCTCTTCACTCCTACATATAGGAGCTATTACTATAGTTCATTAAAATGCTGGTTAATACCAAGATTTCTCTGTCTTTGCACTTCTCCCTCTGTAAACGTGCAAACTAACAATGTTGCATTGTTATGTAAAATTAACTGTACTTTTTTCTGGTTTCAGTGCAATTGTTGTCTACGAAGAGAGTGATATTTACTAGACTATGACTATCTCTCAGCTAAAGCTTTTCTTTTGTACATGTTCCTTCAGCACATCGCATCCCCAAGCACTTACACAAACCTACAAGTGATAAAGCACTGCATGTTTCAGCTTGCAGATACATACTTATGCATACTAGCAATGAACCAAAGAACCCTTGAAAACTCTCTCAATAAATTCCATTTTTTATTCATTGCTAGATCAGTAATATCTCAAGTGCAATAATTAAATTAAAAAAAAAAAAAAGGTGTGTTTCTTTGACAAATACATTTTGCTCATGAGATTATTCTGATAGTGAATATGCAAGACACAAAGCACCATTTCCCATGCCCTGAGCTGAAGATCGAGTGAGACTTCACAGTTACAGGCCTTCCTTACAGAATAATCTTTTCAGAAGAACCCAGTTGCCTCAGCGCTGTGCCTCGCCGATTGTTTATGCTGGAGTGTCCTGGCTGAACAGAGTTCTCTGTTTCTTTTAAAAACCACAGTAGCACACAGGAAAATCAAATCTTCTGAGTGAGGAATGGGTTATGAAAGGATAGCAATTACTTCTCTCCAAAACATTTTTTTGGGGGGGAAAAAAGCCACAAGGTCAGAAGTTTACCTCCAAGTACAGCTTTTTGGCCAAGCACAGAGCAGATTCGACTCACAGGGATTATCACATTATGTGGTGTGTCAGTGCCAAACTCAGGAACAATGCCACACCAGTCTGACTCCTACCCACGGTGCTGCAGGTGGAGCTGAGCCCTCCATGCGGAGGAAGAAACCGACACACTCAGGAGCGCACTGCTCAGCATCGCCCCCATAGCAGGAGCTTGCAGAGGCCTCAGGGGCTGTTAAGCATAACTGTTAGGAGGTATTTACAGAAAATGAGTTGTAAGTGTGCTGCTGAGACTCCTCTTCAGGTAGCAGCTCTCTGTAAACAGCTGCCTAGGAGGGACCTTGTCATCTTGCAGCCACAGTAAGTAGCACACAGAACGCCCCACGTCCAACCATGGAAATCTTTGTTTACTGATTGCAAAGAACAGGAGGGACATGCAGTCACTCTGAACATCCCTCTCACCTTTGAACAACCATGCTGACTATAGTGCAATGCAAAGGCAAACAAATAAAATTTCATTTTTTTCCTATCAGTTAAACTAACCAAGGACCCTAAGCAGCGTAGCAGCATGTCCTGCATCAATTCCAGTGAGCAAGCAAGCAGCTTCCCTTATTGTTCTTTCCCAAGAACGCTGCCCTCTCAAACAACTTTCTGCAAGGAATTATTCTGCAGAAATCTTACCATTAAAAGAAAAGACAGCATGTGGGTGTGATTGATCGTTCAGAAGATATTTATGCTTGTGCTGTTGGAACTAACACATTAAGCAATCCTAGCTCTAGAGATTGAGTATAAAGATGGCAATAATGCACCTCTGCCAATGTTTAACACTTTTGTAATTGGGGGAAGATGCGAGGTGGCAAAATTGCTTTGTTTCACACTTGCCTTGGGCTTCCACATGAGCCTAAGGATCTTCCTTGGTCTGGATAATGCAGCCATTCCCGGGTGAACAGAGCTTCTGTTCTACACAAAGGCGTTCACTCTCCCTCACCCTCCATGTATACATATTTGTTAAATACACAGTCACGTTGTTGCATCATTCCTTTCTGGTCCTCTGCTGTGACACTGCAGCTGGTACTACGACCTCAGAAGACAGAAGCAACTCCCTGAGGTGGTCTCATCTGCTCTGAGCACTGCCATCCTTCATCCCCGGCTCTTGCACTTTGTCTAAACAGGCAAATGATCAATGGTTTGACAGGTCCGTATTTTGATGAAATTATCTTCAGCCCTCTGAATGCTTATGCTTAATGATCACTCTCTGGCAACTTCTGTTTTCAGTGCAAAAGAGACCGCATTTTTATACCAGGAGAGCTAACTCACAATAAAATGTGATCCATTAGCCATTTTCCTATTATAACTAGTCCAACAAAAACTAAGAGCATTCATGAATTTGCCATGAACTCCTACAGTAAGAACACGATGCAGTGCTGGAAGTGATTGCCTAGAGACACTCTTGAACCTCCATCCTTGTAGGTTTTCAAGGATCAACTAGACAAAGCTGTGGCTGACCTGGTCTAGTGTTGGACCACACTCCCATTAGAGTTTTAACTGGTTGATCTCCAGAGGTCCCTTCCAAGTAATATGTCTAAGCTTCTATGAATGTATGTGTATAGAAAAGCAGAAACTACATGTACAATGTCTCTAGAAGTCTCTGTTGGTTATCTTGACATAAAAACATTTATTTTCAGCAGAGATAAGCTTGGGTAAGAATGATCAACCATGTTAAAAGAGTGGTGGCAGTAGATGTCGTGTTAAGACAGCAAGATGGTGAATGAATAATTGCACATTCTTTGTAATCCTGTTCTATCTACGGAGATATTTGATTGTTTTCTAATGACTTTTTAATCAGCTTATGTGAAATAAATTATAAGCAGGAAACCTCAATAGGAACCTCACCAATAAAGCAGGAAGAGATGCATGTGTACATCTTGGTTTTGCAAAGGAATTTAGCTTGATTTTTTGTATGTGAAAAGTGGGGGCAAAGGAAATGTAGAAACTGGCCATTCCCATTAAGAGCCACCTGGGGTTGAACAAGGCATCCATCCACATCAGCCATGGGAAAGCACAGTCTTCCTCAAAGCAGCATGTCTTCCCATGCCTGCCCCATGCCAGGCTGACATGCAGGGCAGCTCTGTCTGGAGGGAAGGGCTGCCATACAAAGACAGTGCCCATGGACACTTTTTCTGTTTTCACAAAAAAAAAAAAAACACCCAACAGATAAGTCATCTCAGATTCCTTTCACATGAACTTGTCCTTGTCTACAGTTGAAACCATTACTGGAGATAAGATACTGAGAAAAAACCCAAATGAAGGATGCTTGGAAAGGGTAGGGGTTTGGAAAGCAATTTGCCAAAAAAATCCTCCCAGGTAGGCTTTATAAATTCCAAAACAACCAAAATACTTCTTTTTGCTCCAATTCCACACAGCATTAAGGGCCTGTCTTATTTTCTGTCTGCCTGAAAGACACAGTGTAACTGGAGAAAAGTTCTTTACACTCAGGAAAAGTAAAAGATCTGTATTGAATTGCTGGTTTTCCTAACTCCACCTCTAAGAATAACATTTACAGTAAAGCACATACAAAGAAACTTCCTATAAATATAACAGTAAAGACAATATTTAGTTAGTCATTGAGAAATGAGCAAAGGATTTTCCACTAATGTTAGTGGAGCTGGTAAAGGTTTACATTCTGATTCTTATGAAAGGATTTATATGGTGGTCTAAATTTATAGAGCACTTTCCAAACACAGATAAAACATATTCCCTGTCAAAAATGTCATGGAAGACAAATGTAAGAGATGCAGGAGGAATCCTTAGAAAGAATGAGGGACTACAGAGTCTTAAAAGTGTGTGTTAAGTGAATATCAGTGTTCTGGAAAACACACAGCCTGATGCTTCAACTTCTTGTACCAGCTCATACAGGTACAAATCAATTTCTTGAGGAACCTGATTTCTGCTCAAGACCAATAAAAGCAGTAACATATTGCTTCTTTCATTCTGGCACAAAAAATAATATTTAGAAATTAACATCAGGTAGAAATCTGACCACTAGTTTTGAACCAGAGGTTCAAAACTGGACATGTTCAAACACA
Source organism: Pterocles gutturalis (assembly GCF_000699245.1). NCBI lineage: Eukaryota > Metazoa > Chordata > Aves > Pterocliformes > Pteroclidae > Pterocles > Pterocles gutturalis. Next base: position 16,919 of record NW_010131088.1, read on the forward strand.
AACCTAAATCTTAAATATCCCGAACTGAAAATCAAACCCTAATTTTGTGACAAAGACTATTTCTAAAACAGACTTTTCCAGAATTAAAAATCAAAACACTCTGAAGAGGTGTTCAGTCTTGAGTCCAGTTTTGAATCCAGACTTCTGACCTGGACGAGCTACACTACAGATTTAAGGATGCCTTCCACGCTGTCCCATGGTTGATGAGACTTGGGATCCCAGGGCTGCTCAGAATCACTGAGCTAGCACAAAACTGTTGCAGCATTCTGCAGAATTAACACTTGAAATGTTTGTAAGAACAATAGTGTTCAAGCTGAATATTTTCTCTCTTGTTATTGGATTTTGCTGCTATAGCAGTTCTTCTTTGGAATGTTCTGTTTAATTTTAGATGAGTCAATGAACTGGTAAAACTCCATTCCATGAAAACTTGTTTAAAAGTCTCAGCTCTAAAATCTCTAAAATACTGCTGTTAAGATCTACAGTTTATTCCCAGGGCCTGGGCTTGGGCCTTTGTCTCAGAAACCTTTTGTCCAACTCTGTTACTTTAAATATAAAATTCTGCTTGTGTAATCACAGTATCCTCCAACAAGAGGGAAGGAAAAGAAAGTGCTTCAAACAAACAAGCAAACAAACAAAGACTGAAAGAGACATTAAGAGGGGAAAAGTGCCCTGAGTGTGCCTTTTCTGCAGCCAAATCATGATCTGAAAACCACACTTAAGTGTAGAGCAACCTCTGCACAACTCTCACTTGTTTCCAAATCGGCATCAGCAGCTTATGGCAAGGATCACATCCATTTTCTGGTGCATCTGTATTTCCTGACACACTGAAGGTTAAAATGCAAGTCTGTGTGGTGGATAAAAAAGTAAAATAAACATTGTCAGAGCCCCTTGGATAGCTCACTTCCTTTATTAACCTTTCTGTCAGCGGGAGCCCTGGACAGATTTCAGTAAAAGAAAAGATTCAGAATTTCTCATGGGAAAAATGTTGGCTTTTCTGACAATATTAAGAAAGGATATTATTGTAGTAATAATTCAAATTTGCACATTGGGGCCATGCTCTTTTACAGCTCTGCAGTGGTGTCTGAACTCCTCAGACCCCACATTTTCAGCTGTGTGAAACAAACACCTCTGGGTTTTTGGCGATCTGCCCTGCTGAAGTGTGGAAAGTTGAAAGACTTCCAGGGTGCAAAGCCACGGTCTCGTTCTTTCCTTGTCAGATGGCTACTTCACACACAACACTTTTCTAGTTCTCCTAACATTACTGCTACTTCCTTGGTCATCTTTCAAGTCTCCCAACCAAGGAGGGTGACAGTGGTGCCACCTGCCTCCCCGCCCACTGTGCCTCCTAGAGCCCCTGTGTTGCGTCTCAGCTGCAGACTCACTGTCCTGGTTTCAGCTGAGAGAGTTAGCTTTCTTCACACTAGCTAGTACGAGACTATGGTTTGGATTTGTGCGGAGGAGAAGGCTGATAACATACTGAGGTTTATAGTTGCTGTCTGGACAATCAAGGACTTTTCAACTTCTCTGTTGTGCCAATGTCTGCAGGTGGAGGAGAAGCTGGGAGGAGGCAGCACAACTACTTGCATAGGATTTAACCTCAGGTTTAGGACTGAGACCAAAATTGGCCAATGGTGTATTCCATATCATGCATGTCGTACCCAGTATATAGATGAGGCTCCGTCTGGAAGTGCTCTCTCTCTCTGAGTCACCCCTCTCTCAGGGTCATCTCACTCTCTCTGCCGGCTCTCAGTCTCTCCAATGCTCGGGTTCTTATCTCCATTCCAGGGTTGTGGTTTCAGGACTGTCCCTGCTCTGGGATCGTTAGCTGGGAATGGGCTGAGCCTTGGTCATTGGGTGGTGAGCAGTATCACTTATTTGTGTATATCACTATTATTATAATCATCATTATTATTTTCAGTTTTTTTGTAATTTAGTTCTTAAATTGTTCTTATCTCAACCGACGAGTCTCTTTTCCCTTCAACCCTTTAATTCTCTCCTCCATTTTCAAGAGGGGGGGTGAGGTGAGCAAGTGGCAATGTGGTGTTTCACTGTTAGCCAGGGTTCAAAACCACAACACCCTCCTCAATGTTGCCCAGAAGTGGATTCAGCATTTGTGGCTGGTTTTAGGGAATTATCTACAACAACTAGTCCAGGACAGATGATGGCATGGCTTGCTTCAGTCCAGTGAGCATGATTTTAGCCTGTGTCTTTTTTCTGATCCTCTTCCAAAAATTAGAGGAAACTGTTAGAGTGACAAGACACGCAGGTTTTCAAAGGCATTTTGGTGTTTGAAGATGCAGGGAGTGCCTAGCAGGGCTTACAAATATGAGAGTCATTAACTCGGGCTGCAACTTGGGATTAATGGCACCCATCTGCTAGAGTGCTTTTAAAATTCAGTGAAGATGTTTTCTGCATTTTAAGACAACAAGGTAAATTTGAAAACCTGGACATTTATATTGTCTGGTGAGATTCTCAGTTTATCAGAGCTCGTGGCCAGCACCCATTACATTCCTGGGGATCTGAGGTTGCAGACCCAAGCTCAGGCTGCAAAAAATGCTCAAGGAACTCCCAAGGTGACTTAAAATTACCTTTGGTCCTGGCTTCCGGCTAGTATTAAATTCCTCTTGCTAATGAGTCTTGTAAATAGTCCTGACTGTGCATGTAAGACATGTCAGCATCCTATTTGTTCTGCTCTATCTAGAGTCAGGTCTTGAATTGATAATTACATGTTTATTACACTAAGAAGCAAAGAAAGTAATTGTTTTCTGTAAATTCAGCAGTATAAATTAAAGTTTGAGTTTCTAAAACAAGTAAACTTAGAAATACTGAGAACCAAAAAACATGTATGGAAAAATCTTCCCAAATGAATTAGCCTGTGTTTTTTTCTGTGAATTATTGCTTTCACTGGGTTTTCACAAGGCCTTTGAAAAGAAACCAAAAGGTTTGGTATGCCGAGCAAGATGGTTCTGTTTGGGATTAGCTGACAAGGCTGATGGAGATCATTTAGTGGTCATCAGAGAGATTCATGTTAGATGGTGCCATCGAAGTTAAGCACATTCCTTTAGGTTGATTTTGACCCTGGGCCAGTTTTGAGAATCCTTCAAGTTTGACAAAAATACACTTGTGCCTGTCTGGAAACACTTTCTACAAAGCCTAATGGAGCCTCCAAACTGCAGTCAGTTGGTATTATTTATCCAGATCATTGTATGCAACCACACTTTTTATTCATCCCATTAGCCACAAAACCTTGATTTTTACATGGTGCTACAGCAGAAAGATGTTTCTATTAATTTCCTACAGCTTAGCCTGCAGAAGCACCATGCAGCGGTGTCTTTACATAGGTATTGGTATTGAAGAGAAAAAAAAAAAAAAAAAAAAAAAAAAAAAAAAAAGAACAGTAAAAAGAAAAACCCAGAAGCCTTCCACATCCATCTTCAGCCAAGTGTGTACTACTGCACCCATTTACAGTCATCCTGACTTATCTTTTAAAAGTATCTTTGCCTTTCCCAGTGGCAGAAGAGATGTCACACCAAAAGAAGGCATAAATCTGTACCTATCCTCCCTGCAAACTTTGGTATTTCTAATGACTATGCCTAGCACTGTTACATTAAGGAGTTACAGCAAGTTACAGATGTATCTTATCTTTCCTCTGCGTTTGCCCCTTTGGAGAGGAACTACCAACTAGGAGAGTAAGTCTTAAACTGCAGGCAGTAAATGTCAACTGCCCTGAGGTGAGCTGGTTGATTACATTATTCTGGCTTTCATCCCTGTCCCCAGCTGATAAAATCATACTACAAAATAGCTGCAATGCACAGAAATTTCCCCCCAATATTGTTTTGTCCTTTGAGCTACAGACACTAGCCTGAGAAGACTATAAGAATGGAAGAAGCAAAACCAGTTTTCATGGGAAGATCTTCCTAAGCTTTGGAGTTCTTGAACCTGTGTGGAGACCTGGCTCTTATGAAGTCAGTCTCAGGGTTTCATTTCAGGGTATCTCAGATTTCTTTTCTCAGCTCTTTTTTATTTCAAGATACTTAGCACTGGTCTAGTACATGCTAGGTACCTTACAGCTGTGCATGGGATTGTGTAGTCAGGATAACTCACCTGTGAGGCCAATGACCCATCACCACCTCACTACTGCATCCAGTAATTCAATTTGAAATGTATAAACAATTCTGGGAGCAGAACCAGGACCCTAGTGTCTTCCCTCCCATCTGATAGCTGCACCCTCCTCACTTTGCACACCTGCCCCCGTCACTTGCTTAATGTTGCTGTAACAGTTCTTTGTGAGAACGGTAGTCCTTTCAATGCAAGTTAGGCATGCCCTGGGAACACCCTCTGGACTGACCTCTCCTGTTTGCTAAGATACCTTGTTCTTTGTTCCAGTAGGGTTGGGTATCAGTTCCAATTATAATTTCTCTGCCCTGACAAAGCAGGGGCACATTGGGAATGAAAAGAAGAAAAACATGAGACATCTAGGAAAGCTTCCATTAAAAAAGTGAAATGCCAGTGGAGTTTAGGTGAGCAGGGCACTTCAAAATGTTTTGGGATTATATATTTAAGCTATGCTTAAGTCTGAGATAAAGTGCATAAGTCTATGTCTGGATGTAGCTGTTAGGACTATGGGAAAATCTATGGGAGTCAGCCTTGATGCATATGGATACTAGGCACCTCTGGACTAGACAGTAACCTGATGATCTTAGAGAATACTTTAAGAATTTTCAGTGCCCAAAGAGACAGTTAGATTTGAGCTGACAAGTGAAGCTTTTTTCAAGATCTAAGCATTTCCCTGTCTGCAGTTCAAAACCCTTATGGTTTATCTGTTACACCACTCACTTTAAAAACATTCTGCAGCAAGCATTCAACAAGCTCTGCTTTTCAGGACAGCGCTAATACAGTTGCATTGTGGTTGACTGCTTCAAAATAGTAGTAGTATACATTTACTTACGTGTATGGAGATATAAACACACATACATACATGCTTACATACACTTACATGAGCAATGTCAAATTAAGAAAGTTAAAAATACTACTACATCATACTTTTCAGCCTGCCTCTCAACAACAACTAGAAAAAAGACAAGTTCTATAACAATTAAAGAATCAAGTCAAAGTAATGAGACAGATTCTCAAGTAATGTAAAATGTCAGCGCCTGATGAAAGTTTGGTATATTTAGGTAAAATTTCAGGGAAAAAATTGAGTCTCATATTATTCTTTCTAGTTTGTAATTTTTTCCAAGTATGTAATTTCAGACATATTCCTCATCCTGGGAAATTAAGCAGCATCTCATTCCCTTTCTTTTTTTTCTTTTTTTTTTTTTTCTGGTCTTTGCTATACTTGTATTATCTCTTCTCCTCCACCACTTCACCTGGCAGTCTTAATCTACTGATAATTCCTGCTCTGGCTATCTGTATTTACAACTGGGCAGCATTTAAAATCTCAAAGCCAAACTCGTAGCTGTTTCACTACACTCTTCAGCATTTTAAAATGCTGAATATGGCTATGTCTCCACTAGCAATACTGCCTGCCTTCTGATTTCCAAAAGCATTTTAAATTGACCTGTGTCCTTACACAAAATTTGCCAGTTCCCTGAAAACTTGAGAAAGACTCTTGTGGTCTCTGGGAATATGTGCTCAAAACCAGTGTCCTTGTACTTCTGAATTCCTTTCCTCTCTTTCCTTGCTTTACAGGGACAAGGGTAAAGTTATTTTCCTGCCCTGTTCTATTGATGTTGTAGATCCGACTGCTGTCTTTGACCATCTAAAATATTTTGTTGTAAGCTTAAAGGACTGCAGAAAGCACCTGCATCCTCTTTACTGCTATTTATCAAGTTGCATAGCTGCACTGTTGAAACATTTGGGATGTTGTGGATGTCTATATGTAATACTATTAGTAACACTGCTTCAATTTAATAATTATGTTATCAAAGACAAAGAGTATTTTGTATGACCCATATTTTATTTGGGTCGTGAATAAAGTCTTACACAAGTTCTGATCACTATAAAATGGAAAAACCTAAGCTTTAGAACAAGTCACAAAGCACACAGTGTTCCAAAGAATAAGCCGAAGTCACAATTACAACATGAAATGAACACATAATTTGCCCATAAAGGAAAGGAATCCTTGTCCCTAAAATTTGTGTAGTGCCATAAATACATGGAGCATCAGATGGACCAAATACAAAGTATTTATTTCAGGCAACCAATGAAAACCCAAGATGGCAAAAAATGAAGTACAGTTGCTGCCAACAGGAGCTGTGAATTTTTCTAATTCCTTCTTTTACTTTTTCAGAAAAATTTCTGGTTCTGCATGAAGACTATATTAAACATTCTCTTTGGGTTTTACATTAGCTTCACTGTCATGGTATCTTCTGAACAACAACTTCAAATGGCTTCTTTGATTATTTAGATTATTTAAAGGTTTTCATTAGATCAGAGAGTTTAGAAAAGGAAAAGAAGTCTTGATTCAGTTTGGCCAGCCAGGGATTATAACCTCTGTTCAACATGGATCTTTACCGTGGAGAGCAGGAGTCCCTCACAAGTCCATACAGCCATTCAGAAAGAATTTTCATGGTGTGTAACCATCCCAGTTTATCAACATCTGACCAATAGGTCATTGGACCTCCACCACCTGCCCTGAGGAGCAGAATATTGATTTCTCCATGCACACTTGAGATAAGGACACTTGAACAATAGTGTGCGCAACAGTGAGACAAGTCACAGCTCCACAGGACATTCTTCACTTTTAGTGTCATAATCAAAGGTCACCTGGTCAGATGAAAGCCCTGATCTTTCTTGTTCCCCCTCTTTTTGTCTTTCCATCCATTCTGTTTTCCACAACCCTTTTTCCGTTTCTGCTATGTAATCAGGAGGATTTCCTGCTTACTCAAGATACACTGGAAATAACACAGAAAAAAAATGAGTTTTGGCCTGCCAACAGACCTCCTTGAGAGATCACCTTTCAGCACCTCCAACACCTTCCCATGATGCAGTCCCCAGAACTTCTTGTGCCCCCTTCTCTCCACACATCATATAATTTTTTTCTGGTTCATAATAATGCCCAGTTCACTGATCATGCTCTTCTCTCGCTGCTCCTTCCAACAGACTATCTCAGTCTTCTGTCTTCTCTTCCTTATGAAATTACCCAGCATTTTTGGGTATATAGGAAGTGCTGATGACTATTACTTGCAGTCACAGCTGATCTAGCTGATCTTCTTCCTCTGTAGCTGCAGCTTATAATGAACATATAAAGAAATTTCCAGCTGCTCTCCCCAGACAAGAAATAGAAAGCATGGAAAAAAAGGTGTCAGAGACTTGTCCTGCCAACTCTCTGCAGACCATAAATATATGCTTTATGAAACAGGGTGGAATCAGGAGCCACAGCGTGAGCCTTAGCAGGGCTTCATGCTTCCCTTTCCTTCTGAGGGGATGGGATGATTAGAAGACAGTCCTTGTCACACTTCCACTTCAATCACACCTAGCCAAATGCACATATTTCATTCCTAGAATATTTCCCCATAACCCTATTCCTCTGGTACTTAAGCATTTTTGTGGTTCTTTTAATAGAAGAAACAGGAAATACAACCAAAGTTGATGGAGTAAAGCTGAGCCAACATCAAGAAGTCCAGATGTTTGGAAGGTACACAAATGTCTAGATCAAAACCACTTTTGCTCTAGAAGTCAATCTGGAAAAACATGGCAAGCATATTGTCTGTCTTGGAAAGCCTAGAAAACCAGCCTTCGACATTTTCATTTGGAGTCCCACAAAAACCAAGGAAGTGGAAAGGCAGAGGAAACAATAAAAGTCAAAGGTTGATTTGCTTGAGGCTTCGGAAGAGACTCATGGCAGTTTTTATCTCTGTCCATTTGCTCATCCCTGATTTAGGACTCCTGTCAAGTTCAAGTCTCTTAAAGTACAACTCTTAGTCAGCCTCTCTGTGATATCTGCTGTGAAAAACAGTAGTCAGCTGAAGCTTAATCTGGGAGCTTGAGCTGTTACTTGTCCCCTCAAGTCCTCTCTCTCTCAGATGTGTCTACAGTCATCGTGAAGAGCAGCTCCATTCTTGTTTGATGCCTCAAGCATCTGAGAGCAACACATTCAACTCAGAGACACTGCCCAGCCCACATATCCAGAGCACTCAAAAATCTTCCAGCTGGCTGCACCCAACCTGCCTAACACACTGCCCATGTCATCTGGGCACCTGCAGCGTGACAGAACCACACCATTTGCCAGCTCCTCTCTTGAGGACAGCAATGCCTTTTTTCTCCAGCATTGCTGAACGAAGTCATGTCCAGCTTTCAGCACTCATAACATTGCTGCAAAGAACATTCCCCAGTTGGTTATTTATGTTAAACCACTTCTGTGAGCTAGTCCTTGCCTGTGAAATCCAGGAGGAGTGCCACACCTCAACTTTAAAGCCACTTGTGCTCTAACCCAAGACTCACTCACCTCTCAGGTGCTGACTCCTGCCTGCTTCCAGGAGGGCATTTTCAAGACAAAATTTTTGCTCTTCCTTCCATATTTTCCTTTCTGCCAGAGAACTTCTGCAAGTAAATATCCATGGCATTGTCTTCTCAACTTTCTCTGAATCCTGACTTAAAGCTCATCTTTGCTCTGAAACCCGCAAAGATCCTGGCACTGGCCAGAATGCCTGTTTGCAGATACCACAGGCATTTTTGCTGCCTGAAGTACAGCAGAGGGGAAAAGGGGGTGACCTCTCCTTTTGTGAGAGGCAGGGCTGGTGGATGAGGTCCTTGCACACGCAAAACATGGGCTGCTTCTCCCTGCTTCTTCTCTTTGCCCAGGCCAGGCACCCCAGCAGCAACACCTTTTGCAGAGCCTGTGAGGTGCAGGGATGATAGGAGGTGGCAGCAGGACAGCCTGCAAAGCTGGGACGTGCCCTGCACAACAGAATCACATCTCAGGACTCACCCCGTGCTGTGGGCAAAGCTCAGCAGTCATCCCAATTCATTTGATGAGAACATCACATTTTCCATAAGCTCCTTCTTCTTTATCCTTTCCTGGTTTTTCCTACTCAGCTATTTCTTAAGAGCAGAGAGAGGTCAAAAATGCATCTCAGAGAGGCTTTTGATAATCTGATCTGAAGCCCACTGGAATTTTTCTAGTGACTTCAGACAGGATTTTTACTGGGGGTCACAAATAATGTGCTACCTCTTGAGATGCCATAAGGACTTTTCCTCAAAGCATGAACATAAATTGCTGTCAACATGGCTTCCACTGAGCTACCCTGCATGTCATTCCCAGTGAGCAGTGCCTGTGTTAACTGTCCATTTAAAAAATCTGTTATTTGGGCAAATTTATGTACCAGGTATAAATGTAGCGTATACATTTTATTTTTATATAGTTATAAAATTGTATGTAAGTATAGATTTAAAAAGAAGCATTTAGAAATCCGTATACTTTAAATGTATACACACAAAGAGAGGTTCGTAGGCTTACCTTCTGGGCACAGGATGCCAAAACACACCGCCCATTACAGACTGAGACTAACAGTATGAGATTGTTTTGAAAGCCATGCAGTGTCTTTAAACTGAGAGGCGACTATTAAAGCACATGGGGCAACTGAAGCAGCAGTTGTAGGCTTTTTCTGGGGTACTTCATGAGGCATTGTTGACTGGACAGTCTGGTGGCAGTTTGTGGTACTATTTGCAATCCTTAGAATCACAGTTCTGGTACAAATATTCATAACTGTTCATTGGGAATAACTTGTTTCTCATTCATCATGACCTGTGCTTCACAGACATCAGAATTTCACCCTCAACTCCCTTTCCTGAACTGCTGCCTGGAATTTATTTTCTTTAGCCTGGAGGCAGATGGTTGCTCTTAGACCCCTGAAGCCCTTATGTGAACACCCCACTGATTTCCATAAGGGATGTCCACAGATGGAAAACATAGGCTTTGATCCACTGTGAGCAATGGAAAAGGGTAGAATCAATAACAAATTGTTCCCTTCTGCTTTACTAACCTCTAAACTTTGGGGTTGGAGGTGAGGGGGGTGGAGTGGGACCAGCAGCCATCTGCAATAGCTATCATTTCCCTTCTGAAGCAAGGCAGAAATGCAGAGTTAGCCTCTCCTGGACAGTGAGCTTGCAACTGCACTGTCGCAGTGCTGGCCAGGCCCTGGCCATGCAAAGCATATCACCCATGCAAACTGGATCCCCAAAGGTTGCACTGAGGTTGAACTACACCTACAAACATGGTGAAGAACCAAACCACCTCAGTAGCATTACAGCCCAGGGCTGAGCCCGGAGCTGAAGGCAGTTCTTGCTTCTGCCACGCCCCAGGACTTGGGACTAGTTGCCCAACCTCTCTCTGCCCTGCTTTTCCATCTGTAAAACTAATTTCCATTTTCTTCCTATTAAACAGGAAGAGAGGAGGAGGGCTTTTGACAGAAGGGTATAAAAACATAATCATACTCTGCAAAACACTCAGAAAACTATAGATTGAACTAATTTAAATGTTTTGGCTCAGACAACTTTTTCTTGAGCAGTAAATGTCTAATTTCAGCATCCTATAAATGAACTCCTTTGAAGTCATAGAAAGGCTTTGTTTAGATGTTTATCTAAAGTTTATATTTTCAAATGGTTAAAGGAAAAGAAACAAGAAATACTTTCTGCTGGGGCAAAGTAAAATGCTGCTTCCCTTGGCATAACTTTATTGTCACTCTTCTGTTTCTGTTCACATGAAAAACCCATCTGCAGACCAGCTCTCAGTGAATATTCCTCTTCCTTTCCCGTGGGTTTCACAGTTAGGCCAACAAGCACAGAAGCAGCACCATAGCACTTCAGGAGTCATCAGCCAGGTGTGCGCAGTCCTTGCACAACAGGACCATGAGCAAAGCACAGCTCTCCAGGTTTGCCTGGAAAACTGAAGAAAACCCACAAATAAAATCAGCAGCAGCAGTAACGTACGCTTCATAGGAACAATGAGACATAGGAAGGCAGCACTGTAAGGGAACAAGGTTTTCAGACTAATATTTGGCATCAGGAACTAGAAGAAATTCACAGCTTTACTGAGCTAGAAATAAGAAGACTAAACAAAGAATCAGGATCATAAAACAGTGGTTCCTGGGTCACTGGTTAAGCATAGTGCTAAAAAAAGGTATAGGCAACCAGTGATTCTCATTTTAATGTTTTTGGTCTAAATTTTAAATGTTGGATTATTACACAAACAGACAATTTCTCAGTGATCTCAAAGCAGATATAACAAATCCATAGGAAAGGTAAGGATGGCTCAGAGCTTGAGGTCTGAAAAGAGGGGAAAATAGAGGGTATGGGGAAAGCACAAGGTGCAGGTCGCAGAGAGGGCATGAGAGGATGAAGGGAAACACATTCATTTTCTGTGCATTTTTTTCACACTTGCAATTTAAGCACTTAATAAGCTTTCCTCAAAAGTTAGGGAAATCATAGTGTTTTCTAGAAATAAGGTTTCTTCTATCTAGAAAGTTTCTGTATTAGTAGTGGTTATATAGAAACTGTAGATAACGTAGCATTTTCAGGCAAAATTTATTATACAATTTTGCATCTGTTAAAGATGTTTTCAATCCTGAACTCTGTTTTTGAAAGATATGGGAAGATATGGAAACTAATAACCCCTAATTTTGGAATTCTACAAGTTCTGTACTCCTAGGATTTTTCCTACATGGCTCTGCCTGTTTCCAAACCTCCAAGCCCTTTCCTACCTGTCTTTAAGCATAGCATGTATGTGGTTACGTGTGCTTGTTTTGGCCTATGGTTATGTAGAAAGGAAATTAAAAGTTTTATTGAAAAAATCTCCTTTGTAATAATGCTCTTTGGGGGATTATTTTTCCCTTTCAGAAGATAATCCAATCTATTTGAAGGCTCTCTCCCGGAGATGCCTGAAAAGGTGCAAGGGATGTTATCTGTATTGATTATCATAGAATCATAGAATGGTTTGGGTTGGAAAGGACCTTAAAGATCATCAAGTTCCAACCCCCCTGCCATGGGCAGGGACACCCTCCACTAGACCAGGTTGCTCAAAGCCTCATCCAGCCTGGCCTTGAACACCTCCAGGAATGGGGCATCCACAGCTTCTCTGGCCAACCTGTTACAGTGCCTCACCACACTCACGTGAAAAATTTCTTCCTAATGTCTAGTCTAAATCTGCCCTCTTTCAGTTTATACCCATTACCCCTTGTCCTCTCACTACACTCCCTGATAAAGAGTGCCTCCCCATCTCTCCTGTAGGCCCCTTCAGGTACTGGTAGGCTGCTATTAAGTCTCCTCGGAGCCTTCTTTTCTCCAGGCTGAGCAATCCCAACTCTCTGTCCTCACAGGCGAGGTGTTCCAGCCCTCTGACCAATTTCGTGGCTCTCCTCTGGGCTCTCTCCAACAGGATTAGCTAAAGGTAATGAAAAACACCAAGTTTCCCTGCATGCCACAGGCAGGGCTCTCAGGTGTCCTGGTCCCTACTTCAAATAGGGGTTTTTAAAAGACATTAGCCTGCACTGTTGCAGAGTTTGTACTAAGGTAATTCTGTGGGAATACATTTGATTTTGATTGCAAAATACTGAATACATAATATAAGTCTCCATTGCCCTCTCAAGCAAACAAGCTCACCCCTTCAGCCAGTGCTGGATCCTGCACCCCACACCTTGGGGTGCCCAATTGGGTACTCAGCTGGGGTGCAGCATGCACACATGTCCCTGCTTGGGGCTGGCAGGGAAGATGGGGGTTTGCAGTAGCTCCTTTCTTCTTGCTTTTCGTGTGGGCATGATTGCCGCAGTTGGTTCTGTGGTGGGATCCATGGGTTGTGAAAAGGATGTGGGACATCCTTTCCTATGAGAAAAGGCTGAGAGCTGGGGTTGTTCAGCCTGGAGAATATAAGGCTCCAAGGAGACCTTATTCAGGCCTTCCAGTACTTAAAAGGGGCTTATAAGAAAGATGGGGACAGACTTTTTAGTAGGGCCTGTTGCAATAAGACAAGGGGGAACGGTTTTAAACTACAAGAGGGTAGATTCAGACAAAATATAAGGAAAACATTTTTTACAGCAAGGGTGGTGAAATACTGGAACGGGTTGCCCAGAGAGGTGGTAGGTGCCCCATCCCTGGAAACATTCAAGGTCAGGTTGGACAGGGCTCTGAGCAACCTGATCTTGTTGAAGATGTCCCTGTTCATTGCAGGGGGGTTGGACTAGATGACCTTTAATGGTCCATTCCAGCCCAAATCATTCTATGATTCTGTGAACGTATGGAGAGGATGAGGGGATTCAGTTGTAAAGAAAGCAGCTGTTGCAAACATGTGTGCACAGAAATATCATGAAGCAGGCTGCCCAGGGCATCTCATGTTTAGTTCTACACTTCAAAGAACAAGGGGCATTGTCTGAATGGGTTTAAGTACCCACACAGCTGTGAACTCAGTATGCTCCGGAGGTTTAAGTAATATAAATCTATAACATGACATTCACAGTGACCCTTTAAATAATTTCCAGTTCATAGCAATTAATTCACAAGTGTCAGGTATTCGCTAGCATAAATGTTTTTCAGGTAGTTAAAGACCACAGTTCAATATTTGAGCTCAGTAGAGCAATTAGAGTCACAATGACACACAGAAAATCCTGACTGTGAAGAAAAGACTCTTTGCAATGCTTTATCCTGCAAAAGGCAAACCCAGGGCTGTAGCAAGCACAGGCAAATAGTAAGAAGAGAAAACACCCAGAGTACCCTGGCCTACTGGCTGATACATCTTAGTTCTGCCCCAACACAGAGCCAGAATTTAGCAAGTACAAGGGGGTCTGTTGCACCGACTGGCAAGCCCCCATTCCTCACTTCTGTTGCCTCCCATAGGCACACTTGCCATGCTGGGGAAAGGGGCTGTCTCCTTAGCCTGGGCCTGCACAGCCCCAGGGGTCACCTCACGGGGCAAACCCTGAGAGCAGCGTGGGTGTCGGGACAGCAGTCGGGCCAGTGGAAGAGCCATAGCATGGCCCCTGCTCTGCAGGCTTAGCCGAGCTCTTCCCCTGTGCTTAGGGACACCGCTCTGACACCGTCTGGCTCCTGCAAAAAGGGGTGGCTCTGACCTGGTGTTCCTGCTTCCTCCTTGTGCCAGAGCTACAAAGACTGTGGCTACACGGATAGTCAGAGCAGGGAGCTGATCTGGCAGAAAAGTAACCGGCAGTAAACCCAAAGCTTCACTTTTAACTAAAGCAGATCTCAAATCCAGTCTGACAGGGAGTGGCGTGAATACAATGGAGAATAAAAGAGGCAATGAGAACTCGGGGGAAGGAAGGACTATTTCTTGAAGCAGCAACACCATAACATCAGTATAAAGTGACATTTCAGTTCCTTGTGAAGATGGGAATAAATGCTCCTTTAACCTCACTCTGCAATCTAGGAATGGTTCATGCAACATAAGAACAACAGGGCAATAACATTAGGGATGTTGCAATGGGCTCCCCAACCATCTGGTTTCGGTAACTGGCTCATATACACCTCACTGCAGTATGTCATCAACCTACCCACACACCTCCTTTCCTTATTTATCCCAAGAAGCTATTCCTCCCTTGCCTGCAAGGGACAAAAACTCAACAATGAGTGGGCTAGAAGAGTAAGAAAAAATAATATTTCATCTAGTTTAATGGAAACAAAACAGCTGAATTCCAGTTTGAGTAAAGCAGAATTGTCTCAACACATAAAGCCAAACTGCTTTGAATGGATGTGTAATCTGAGGTTCCCTGGTGCTGCCAGTCCTGTGCAACCTGTATAAACAGAGAAAATGGAGCTGAATACAACCAGTTCTAGATCTGCAGCACCGTCCCATACAGAATCAGTAAAATGCACTTATGCACAAAACATCTACTGAAATACTCTCCACTGCTTGAAGGTTTCACAGAACAAGGGTGGAATATTTGCAAACACATTTATTTTCATGGCATCTTTCAGGGTCCTCAAGCCCAAACCTCTGCTCACAGCAGGGCCAGCTCTGAAGCTGGATCCAGTTTTGTTGCTAGACCTAGTTGCCAAGGGCCTTCAAGCATCTCGAAGGCTGGGGATACCAGCCCTCTCTGGGCTACCAATGCTTAACAGAGGTTCTGACAGAGGTACCAAAATTGTTTTATAATCCATCCAAAGGGCAAAGGGACTGAGAGAACTCTGGGACAAAATTTAGAGTTTATACACTTACGCCAGGGCCAGCAATGAGGGTCTCAATCCAGCCTGGTGCCAGTCAGTGTGCAGGAAGGCATCTTGACCTGTCAAAATCTGAGAAACTTGATTTTCCAACCAGCTATGTCTTGTGTTAGCTGATGGCAGACTGGGAGACCTGGAGCTCCCTCTCCCAGCTCCTCAGCCCCATCCCTTTTGTCTGAGGTCAGCTTTCAGCTTAAGCAGACATTGGGCTTAGCTGCTTGGCCCTTCTGCTGCCACCCCAAAACATCACCTGTGAGGACAGAACCATGTTCCGGGCACTAGCATGGACATGAGGTAGAAAGATGCTGGCTTTTTCCTCTCCAGCTGAAGCCTTTGCTGAAGAGCATCTGCTAGCACACTCCGGCAGCTCCCCAACCCCTGGAGATGCACCTCCTCACTCAGCAAGGAAAGCCACAGTGGGTTGCC
Source organism: Pterocles gutturalis (assembly GCF_000699245.1). Classification (NCBI taxonomy): domain Eukaryota; kingdom Metazoa; phylum Chordata; class Aves; order Pterocliformes; family Pteroclidae; genus Pterocles; species Pterocles gutturalis. The sequence goes on from NW_010131088.1 coordinate 32,513, forward strand.
TTCAGTTTTTTTAAGAAGGTTCATTTAGAGCATGTTTCAAAAGGGACACCAAGGTGCTGGGCTGGTCATGGGTGTGACGAAAGAAGAAGCCAGAAGAAGGTCTGAAAATGCAGGAGAAGGAACTGAGAATTAAGAAACTGGAGTAAATATTGAGGTGTGCAAACTTGTTTCTATCTAAAGCAACAGGGACTGTGTCGTTGGCATCAGCGAAGCCAGACTTTCACCAAAGCACTGGTGGTGCCAGGAGAAGGGTTAGCAGAAAGATTTCATTACCCAAATAAACAGGGTGATCCAGTTTCTTCAACTTACTTCAAACTAGAAGCTAATGTTCAAATAATTAAAAGGCTGTTGTGCACCGGTCACCGTGTTCTGTGACTCATGCTTTTCACAGTTCAATTGAGTTGCTTTTAAACCAGTCAACAGACTTCCCACTGATTGCTGGAGCTTCCTACCTGTTTCGAGAGAACATTTTACAGGCATGCCCTGCTCTCATCCTCAGGGTCTCTTAATGCAGCTTTCCCTGCAAACCTAGCCCAACTGCACTGAGCTTCTAAGTCTTCAGAAAGGAAAACAACATTTATGGTAGAAAAGAGATTTTAAAAGAGTAATTAAAACCAAAGAAGCCACTGTCTCTGCAACTCCTTACAGATCCCTTGTCTGAAGTGGTAAGAAGCTTTCTGAGGAGTCCATTCCAAACTCAGCAACAGCTGTCTTACAGAGGCTGAAGACAGTATCCAGAAGGAAAACAGTTTTCCTTTGCTAACAGAAGAGATATTTTGTAACGCTTGCTTCTGCAAGTAACAATCCTCTGACTTTCAGAAAAGCATGCCTAAAATTGTGGCAGATCCTTTTCCCAGGTACATAGGTAACTGGGCAAATTTTCAAAGCAGGGAGTGTTTCTGTGGACTGCAATGGAGTGCAGTGAGAACTGCTCCAAATTATCACCCAACATGCATTTAGCACCGTACATACACAGATGGGTTCTGAGAAAAATGTTTGCTATTAAGTGTAATTAATATCTACCTAATAATACATAGTAACTCTCATTGTTTACTAGGAATCCTAGATCCCTCAGCATTAATTAACCTATAGAAGGCATGACCAGAAGATATCACTGATGTCAACAATTTAATACGATTCAAATATACATTAATAATGAGAATGTTCACAATAATATTGTACAATAAACTATTTCATATGAATCAGGGGAAAGAAAAGACTATTTTGCAGCGTCAATCATGTATTTGATAACAGGGGTTAATCAGAAGCTTCCCAGCTGGCTAGCTGTTTCCTGACCACCCATTATGGATTTATTTCTCCCTCTTCCTTCTATGGGTGAGGTGCTGGCCTCTCCACTCCAGATTGCTTTGCTGGACAGACCAGTTAAGATATTTGGCAATTTCCAGGTGACTATTAAATTACCCATGCATATTTTTGACCAAGTAATAAAATATAATCACTGGGCAATATCCAGGAGAATGCAGAAGACTGATAATAAATTGCAGATGCTGTGTCACTAGTTCAAAAATCCAGCTGTGGCAGTTAGCTAGGCTAATTTTCTGACAGTTGTTTTTACAGCCCTTTTAACCCAAAAGAGCAGGAAGCGGAAGAACACTCATCCCTGCGCTGGAGCTGGGCAAGCAGGTTGTCCTGTTGGCACCGGCACACCTGCTCCACAGCACTATCAAAAGAAATGGAAAAGTCTTCCTTGAACAAACACTCTTGAAGAAATATGATAATTCAGTATCAACTGGAAATGAGGGTGGAGTTTAAAAAAAAAAAAAAGGATTGGATGAGGGGGGTTTTATTACTTTTGTGGATTTTGTTACTCCATTTGTCACTGTCCAAATACTGTCATTTTTTTCATAACTTTAGGGGTTTTTTTCACACTTACTTCTTTATCTTTCCACAAGCAAAATAGAAAGAAAAGACAGGTAAACAAGTGAAAAACACAGTTTTATTAATATTTTTTTTTTCAAATAAACGTTGAGCATTCCCAGAACAATTCTTTGTTTCCCTCAAAATTTTTTTGCAAACTTTGTGGACAGCTCTTCTCAGAGCTTTTGGATTCTCCACAAAGAAGAAAGCAAGAGCCTACTGCTGTACTAAAAGCAGTAGGGCACTAGAGGGTTCCCCACCCAGCAAATTCACTGCACAGGTCACCGGGGCTTCCTGATGCCTCCATTGCTAAAGCTTAACTTTCTCACGGGCACAGTGTTTTACCATCCTGCCACAAAACGTAACTCTTGCAAGTGAAACATCTACTAGCAAAAAGCAGCGTAGCATCCCACTCAAACTCTGCTACTACTTTTGCCGAGTGTGAACATGAAAATTTGCTTTGAGCCCTGCCCTGTCTGCCCTGTTATTCCTTTTTCCACTGTTTATGAACTTCAGACTTTGTTTTCTGTGTGGCCTGTATTATATCCCACGTTTCTGTTTCTAGTGAGGATAGTCTATCAGAATGGCAGCCCACTTGGGCAAACCGCAGGCATCACAGCACACCTCCTTCCCAGTGGGGAGGGCCTCTCTCCCACCCTGGAAATGGTTCAGCTGCAGCCAGTAGAGCTTTCTGCAATGAGAGCAGCCAGCACGCTCTGTGCTTACGGCATCGCCGTTGTACCGTGGTGTAGACAACACCGCTGAGCAGTGAGAGGGGCGAGTGCCACTGTGACTGAAAGCCCCATCCCAGCAGGGCTTTGTCCTCTGCTCAGTGCCGAATGGGGCCCAGCTCCTAAGCCTCCATGGCCACTCTGCTTATGCTTAGGGATAAAGATGTCATCATGCATCCTCTTGACAATGTGGAATACCGCACTCTGATAAGCTTTCATTGCTGTTAAAATGACTAAAAATTTGACTATGTATATCTTTCTCTGAAGTTTGACATCCTTATCACATTTATTCTGCCACGGACATGGGGTGTCAGAAAAAAGAAAAACATGGGAGCAGGAAGAGGTTCAGTAAAAAAGAAAAGAAATGTCAAAGACAAACATTAATAAAGATTTCTATGCACAGATTTTTCACCCATGAAGGCTAGCTAATGTGACACTCTGTGTGAACGTTCTTACTCCAGTTTAGGAATGCCTTTGTCTGCTTTAGCTTAAACCTGTTCCAAATCAGTTAATGCAGAGCTGAGACAAACCTGCATTAAATCAAGACTGGAACGTACAGAGAAGGACTACTTGGAAATTGTGTCCCAAGGCACATGCTTACTTCAGCTGGCTGAAGAACTGATTTATATGATGGTGTTTTAGGATGGAAAGTACATATTAATAGAAAAGGCATATCAACATTTATTTGAATGTACGGGACATTTTGGAAGACCTTTCCTTGGTTGTTTTTTTATAAAGCATTTAATGAGACTGCGATCCTTGAGAAATACTAGAACCAAGAAAAGGACTAAATTATGCTAAACAATGGCAATATTTGTCGTATCCAGACAAGCTGCACGCAATCTGAATGGCAGAGGATCAAAAAAGGACCTGTTTTTTTCATAATTTTATGCTGAGAAAACACAGTTATTTTTCCCCCTTAATAACCAACATCTCTAGTGTAATAGAACATGCCAGGGAAATAATATATCCTGGAGTGCTATGGGTGGCTTTACAAGTCCTGAAAGATCAGACAAATAACTCATAGCCCAGTGGCTAGGGAAATGAGACAGACTTTCTGGACCCCCCCACATGGACCCGTGACCACTCACACTAATGCCCAGAGAGACCAGATTGCTCAGGGTCCTGGGTGGGGGCTACCCCACTTCCTGGTCTGGGGTAAGCGTCTTACACTCTGCTCTGATTTGCAGCAGTCATGACCTATGTTCAATGAATTTAATGGCCTGATTTCTCTTTTGAATGAAGTTGTGCTGTCTGGGTTGAAAAACGTACTTCTGTTTATGTTAGAAGGTACACCAGAGAGATTAGTTGAATAGCCAAAGACTGGCTTTATCACCTTTTCACAGGGTGTACCCTTCCCTGCTGGGACGACAGTGACAATGAAGTAGAAGAAGTTTGCACTTCTTTTCTAATATTGAAAAAAAACTCCAGGGGAAAGGGCAGAAGCAAACAACTCTGCTTGGTCTTCTTCAGATGAGGAGAGAGAAAGGTCAGTTGAGATTGTATTGAGCTTCATTTCAGGGCTGCAAGACATGCTGTTTGTATCATTAAACATCCATAGATATTCCTGTGCCCCAGACCTGCTTGGTATTCACTCCACTTGCAAAGAATAATGGTAATTTTAGGTTTCTTCAGTCCAAGACACACAAATCACAACTATTATATATTTCATTTCAAGTTAACATTGCCTCAGAGTTAATACCAAAACTCATGTTTTATGTGCATATTTATAAAATGGATTTTAGCATTTTAGCTTCCAGTTCTCAGAGTACCAGTAAGAAAGATTAATGTGAGAAAATAACCTGTAATTAGGTTGGCTAGACAAAATTGTAGAGAAATCTATAAAAGGATGATATAGTTTATGTCTGGGACCTCATGCCACCATGCTAGGGCAGTGGTGAGAAGACGTGAAGAATTTCGGCTTTTCCCATTTTGAGCGATGCCCTTCTCCATCTGTACAACAAACTGCCATCCACTGAGTCCACCTGAACAATTTTGAACAGATGCATGTGAGAGCAAAATCTAGCTGGTTAAAGGTTAGTGGAAGGCAATTGCAAAGGACTTGCTGGCAACTTCAGCCTTAGTTCCCTTCCAACTCCATATGCACACTTATAAGAAGGGGTATGCAGCTTTTCTGTTTCCAGATCCCGCAGTTATGTCACAATTTGTGGTTTGCACAATTAGAAATTAATGAAGTATGCTAGCATTAGGAGGAGTCCTTGAGAGAAAAATCCAGCAATAAAAGGCTGGAAATTCCCACTGAACAAGGAACTGATGGATAGCACACCACGCTGGTAGCAGGTAGGTAGGCAAAGTGACTCATGAAGCAGGCTGTATAAAGGGATGAGTAACAAATGAAAACCGAATGAAAGAACAAATTGTCCTGTACGAGAAAGGCAGCTGCTGTCAGAGATCACCCATCTAGGACACAGAAGCAGTAATGAAAAATTTGCTGGAGTAGAATAAAGAAGGGTAATGGAAGAAAGCAACAGAGCAGCAGTTCCCAGTCACAATTTGTTCAAGAACTAACATCCCTCACAGCAACTGCAGCAATTCCTGGCCATGGGCAGAGGCGAAGGCAGTCAGTTCTTTAAGCAACATACTCTGACCCATCTTGCATACCCACAGGAGCATGCAGAGGGGATGGAGGCAGACAGTCTATTGCAGATGGTAGCTAGAGGTGCATATGTTCTGGGTACCCAGATAAAGCCAGTCAATAGTGCAGATTTGGAAGTGAAAGGGAAAATGTAGTATTCTGAGGCAGAAACGCTGTTGTAGTGTTTAGGTGTTAGGTCATGAACATCCATGTGGTTGACTGTCACTGCAAAGGACAACAGAGCTCAGAGTTACTCAGGGGACTTCTTCCTAGACCCCAGTAAAGCACCTGTGTGCTCCAGTGTTGTTTCCCCACCCCTGCTCCAAGGACCACCACTGCTGTGCACTCCCCCAGCTGCACACACGTCAGCAGAGGAGCCCACAGTTCCTTCTGCACACACCCAGAGCTGGGGGAAGATGAAACTTGTCTCCCTGATAAGATGACCCCACACAGAGCTAGGACAGGCCAGCACATGCACACAGATGCAGGACCATAACAGCAGTTGCAACCCACTGTGAGATACAACATGCTGAGACTTTTCCCTTTTTTGGATAGGTATGGTCTATTTACCCAACAAATGAAAGCCAGACCATCTCTCCGACTGTGATTATTGAATCACTGGCAATAATAGAGACAGGGAATACTCTGACACTCTTCAGCCCTCTGATACATTGTTTGCTAATTCTCTCAGACTCTGTGAAATCTTAAGCTCTTCCCCAGCAATTTTGTAGATTTGGACTGTATATCCAAGCAAAGCTTTGGATTTAATCATGACGCTAGTCACTGAACAGGAATGGGATGGATTTGTCTTTGTTCTCAGATGGGACAAGCCTACACATTAGGCGAAAGTTTCCTGGTTCATTCTCTCAGATTTGAAAAATGAAACTCCGTATCTGCGCTATCCTTGCTTAGACTCTGATCCCATAAACACTCTCACTAAATATTTGCAGAGAAGAGGAAACACAGCCAAATCCTGCTAAGTTATAGTGAGCAACAATCCTATTGCAGGACATTTATGTTTTCTGCATGTTCCACTGGGATAGAGGTCCCTTCAAAGCTTTCAATATGATTTAAGCACAAATGCTTTTTACATAGCTCAGAAGAGAGAAATGTAATTTCCCCTAGTTTTGTTTGGTTGGAGTTCTCTGTTCTAGCACTTAATTAATGACTCTGGTGAAATGCTTTGAAAGCAGCAATGCTTCTAACCCCAAATGCATTGCTAAATTGAGTACTTCCTGCTCATTGTCTATTTTGGAGAGGAGGCTGAACTCGCATCCATGTGCTGCTAATAAAACCAAGGAAACTATTTTTATGGCTATGGAAAAAAAGGTATTTCTTCCTCAGTACCCTTCTCTGTCAGTTAGAGCTGCAGGAAAGAAAAAAGTGATGTAAGAAATGTGGAAAGCAGGGGAGAGGTGGGAAGGGAAGCCAGATAGGACAGTGCAACATTACCCCAGCTGGAACAGTCAGCTTCACTGGTTGGCTTTGACACATAACTTCCTTTCTTATATATTCACTCTTGAAACCCAAGCACTCCAAGGAGAGTCCACATAAGGACATAAGCACACAGAATGGAAAGTTGGCAGAACTAGATCCTGAACACAGTCCTCAAATCTTCACCTAATCCAATGGGTGCCTGTTCTTTTTACCAGTGAATTTCCCCAGGTTTTTAAGCTTTCATGTCTCTTATGGCCCAGCACCTGCATTGGGCCTGAGACACTGCAGCCCAGAGGGTACGCACACTCAGCACCCCACAGGTTTGTCTCCAGGTGTCACTACAAACTGACAGCATTGCCAGCAAAGACCTGCCCAGAAGAGGAAGTGACACACTTCCATTGCGCAATGGCCTGATGACTGCTTCTCCAGGCAGCAAGATATGAATGTGCCTCTCTGCAACATGAAGGGTTCGAGCTTGCTACCCTAATGGACAAAGTTCATATGCATTTCACCTAGGGGGTTTTGCACCAAAATGAGACAGGAACAAAGAGAAATAAGGACTTGCAGCAGATGCTCCAGCCCAGATGAGTTTGGCTGGGTTGCCCTCCGTGTTGTTCCTCCAGAACAGCTCCTGCCATTCTGCAGCAGCAGCGGAATGTGCAGGCAGTGCGGGGATGGGCCTGAGCTTGGGTCCAGCAGCTGCTCCATGCACAGCAGACATTGCAAAGCCTCCTCTCCAGCAGGTGCGTCACTTCCTCCACTTCCAATTGCTCTGCTGAAGGAGTAGCACCCATGACCTGGAGCCCAGCAGTACTCACAAGTTCACAGATAAGTTGGATGCAGAATAAGACCAGTTTGATATATTGTCTTTTCCCCCCACATGCAGATGATGATGGACATCTCTCTATTCTACCTACACATAATTTTTCCCATAAAACCTGCAGCAACTTAAGTAGCTTCTGTTTTGGAGTTGTATTTGGCTGATATTTCAAATGGAAAAGAAACTTTTGCAGAGGGAATGGGGGATAGTCAGAGCCATTACATGAATCTCATTCCCTCAGACAGCTGTACAGCATTGGAGTACCTGCTTTAGCAAAGAGCAATTTCCATTTGGTAAGCTACAAACATGGACATCCTCTCAGGTGGCCATCCTGCTTCTTCCAACAGCTTAAACAATGCAAGAGACTGAAGCACTGAAAGCATCATTCTCCTTGCAGGCACTACTGCTCCAGACACTTTCCACTTGCCATAGTTCTTGACTGCCATAGTCTAAAGTCTTTGTGCTCTTAGACAGAGTGATGGGACTGCTCTGTCCCAGTGCAAGACCAGACTTTGCATCTGGCTTCTTCAGCTTGTTTAACGCTGGACCTACAGCTCAACAGTGGAGAAAAGTTCACTGATAAAATCCCTTCATTTTCTGGAAGATGTTCCTTGCAAGCCCTTTCTGCAACATGTTATCACTCAAGCAAACACATGTTGCTGGAGGAGGCCCCAGTGGGAATCACTGCTTGGCCACCACCAAGGTCAGAAGATCCTGAGGAATACACCATAGATGTTCAAAAACCTTAAGAGCTACAGGCACATCTTCACTAGGAAAAGAAACTCTGTAGTAAAATTTGTCAGGGCTGCAATCACAAAAGACTTAGTCTGCATGGCAGACAAAGAATGGAACAGCAGCACCCGGCCTGAATATCTTCCAGGTGACTGGAGTAAGTTCCCATCCTGACATTGATCCTGATGTACAGTGTGCTGATTGGAGTGATGGCAATGAAGCCATGGCAAACAGAGCTGAGAAGGTTTAATTGCTAAGTGAGGATAACAATGATTTTGTTCCTTATTCAACCAGACAGCCTTCCCTTGAAACAATAATTGGTGAAATAGCAGATCTGTGCATGAGAGGTAACTATGCAGATATTGAAATCTCAGGCAAGGGTAATGATATGAATGTCAGATAAAAAAGTAAACCATAAAGCTGCTATTGAAGTACTTTATGGATGCATTGCCTATCTTTAACAGCAGGCCAGCACAAACATTGCTCACTTAATGTTGTTCCACAGACTCACAACATCTGACAAAATAAGTGACCGCCCAGGACTTCTCATTTGGCATTTCTGCTTTCTGCTGGAACACAATGATGTTGGCTAAACATGTGTCTTGTAAACATTTGCCTAGAGTGTTCTTGCTTTGTGTATTTACACAGCCCATGTAAATTTTGTGCTTTATTTTTGACAGAGAAAACCCGCAGCGACTTTTTATATTTAATGCATTCATTCTGAATTTGTTGCTTCACCTACTGCCAATATGTTATTTTTTTTGCTAAAGAACATAAGAACATATAAAGAAAACATATTATGCACCTAACTGTCCTAGTTTCAGCTGGGACAGAGTTAACTTTCTTCATAGTAGCTAGTAAGAGGCTGTGTTTTGCATTTGTGCTGAGAAGAAGGCTGATAACATACTGATGTTTATAGTTGCTCACAGGACAGTCAAGGACTTTTCAGCATCTCTGCTGTGCCAGTCTTTGCAGGTACAGGAGAAGCTGGGAAGGAGCAGAGCCCAAATTACTAGCCTAGGAGTTGAACTTAGGTTTAGGACTGAGACCCAAATTGGCCAGTGGCATATTCCATATCATGCACGTCATGCCCAGTATAGAGATGAGGATCTGTCCGGAGGTGTTCTCTCTCTGAGTCACCCCTCTCTCAGGTTCGTCTCACTCTCTCAGTTGGCTGTCTTCTCTCGGATGCTCAAGTTCTTATCTCCACTCTGGGACTGTGGTTTCAGCACCCTCCCTGGTCTGAGATCATTAGCTGGGAATGGCCTGAGCCTTGATCATTGGGTGGTGAGCAGTATCACTATGTGTCACTCATTTGTGTATTTGTATATCACTATTATTCTCAATTTCATTGTAGTCTAGTTATTAAATTGTTCTTCTCTCAAACCACAAGCCTCTTTTCCCTTCACTCTAATTCTCTCATCCATCCCCAGAAGGGGGGGAGGGTAAGCAAGTGGTTGTTGTGGTGTTTGGCTGCCAGCCAGGATAAAAATACAACAGTAACCCTCACATTGCCGTTACTTGCACTACAATTTTCAGTGGCCAAGAAAGAGGCATATTCCCAGGTTTTGTATCAGTGAGGTTCCTCTGCATCATTAGAGTGACCTGGCAACCCAAAGAAAGCAGAGCTCAAAAGGCCAGAGGGATGTCATGCAAGAGCCTGCCAGCCTGGAAACAAAGAAGACAAGGCAATGCATAATCACAAATGTTGAATTTGCAAAGATGGACAGTGCTAGCAGGAGGGGCAACACATGGATGAAGAGGAGAACAGCCCAGAGGCTTTCTCTTAAGAGCAGCATGCAGCACCTCAGAAGAAAAGTTCCTACACTCCCAGTCTGCAAGCTATTATCTTAATTTTATGCTGGATGCAAGCTTTAGGGAGACTAATGATGCAGCTGGACAAAAAAAGCAAGGCACAGAAGACAATAAAAAAATGAAATAGAGGACTTCCAATGCTCATGTGCTCCTTACTAAAGGATAATAAGAACTAAAGTTACTACAAATATTTACAAAAGTAAACAGCCAGGGATCGTAGCAGAGGTATTAAAATACTCATTGTTTTAAAAATGGGTCACACATGGAACTCATCAAGCTGACACCCCTAGGAAGAAGAGGTCATCCATGCAGTTAGGGAAGAATTTGAGGGTTACAGGGAATCAAGAAGCCAATAACAAAACAGGCTAGGGCTGAAGGAACCCAAGCATCCTACTTGCCGTGACTCAAGAATTATTTCTCCATCTTAAAGGCAGAAACTGAAGGAGTTTCTTTCTCAGGGAATCGTCAGGCAAGTAGAACCATCACTAGGTAGTTAAAATAGAAAAGGGCTTTAGTGTGAAATCAGTTATACCTTTTTTAAGGGAGGTCATTATTAACTGAAACTCATCTTAAATCAAAGATTTCATTTCCCAAAAGTGATCTCACAAGCTTCTTCCTGCCCTACAAAAAAAAAAAAAAAAAAAAAAAAAGACCATGGATGATATCTGCAACTTCAGGCATCCAATCTGCAAAGCCGATGCAATTTTAGGAAAGTGCAACTGCTTTTCTGGACAGAACAGTCAGAAGAGCAAAGTTCATAAATAACATTTAAATCTAATTTGGAAAAACACCTGCGTAGTCCCAGGCAGATTTAGGATGGGATTATCAAAACTCGTGAAGACCTCCTGCAGAAAGAGAGTCAACACAAATAGCAGTTCTCCCAGCTTCTACTGGGAAGCTAAAAGGAGAGGCAGGACTCACACTATTAGCTAATGATTTTTTTGGGGATAGAGATTTTCAGGATTTATAGAATTTGAACCTCTCCACTGTTCTCTGATACCCTTGTGACTACTTAGCTTTCTATCTGTAAAGCAGAACTACATTCTATTTCT
>NW_010131088.1:43610-60909 GCF_000699245.1 Pterocles gutturalis
GGGAAAGAGGTCTTTTAAGGACTGGCAAAACTACTACTACTACTACTACTAATAATAATAAATAATAATAATAATCCCAACAACAAAAAAGGCCAGAGATCCTTTATGTTACCTCAAAAGGAAAAAGTGTTTGAGTAAACTGTTAAAAATTGTTGTATGCATCAAATATACAGGTTAAGTCAAGCAAAGAGTCCATGGAGAGAGCAGATCTTGCAGCGGAGCAGACATATAAGTTTGCATTCCAGACCAGACTTCTCTCAGAGATAATCTCAGCAGACACAAGCAGGTGGGCAATGAAAAGCTCATGCCATCGGTTTGCACGGGTCATGGGGCAGCTGACAGAGGAACAGGACCTGGCCAAGCTCCATAGCTAGCAGGCAGGAATTGGAGCAGTTAGCTGCAGTATGTAAATACAGATATCTCATTAATAGCCTTAATCCTTGGTCCAGGGGGACAGTGGAAAATAGGGCCAAAACAGCAAAGGCTGCACGTAGCACCTCAGCTCAGGCACGTCTGCTGGCTGTTGCAGGGAACAAAGACGAAAACCTTCACTAACACAAAACCTCATAAGAACAAAGGAAGTGTGTGAAAAGGGAATATATAAAACACATTCACAAGGAACGGCTAGTGCCAAATATTTCTCTGTGCTTGAAGTGTCAGCTGGGTCTGACAGGTGCCTTTGGAAAAACAGCAAGTCAGAGCAATAACTAATGGCTCCCTAAATCCCTGCTGTCAGGCACTGGCATGCTAGTTATTTCCACACTTCTCCTTTCTGACAGCTGAAGGAGAACCACATCTTCCCAAGACACCAAACCTTGCTCATCTTCTAAATAAACATCGAAATCCCACACCCTCTCAGGGGCCGAGATGCTTGGATGAGGATGCAAGTGCTGCTCCCCCCATTGGATGCCCTGCTCCTCCTGCTTTCCACTGTTACCCCAGGCTCTTCACCACCAGAATGATTTGACCAAGTTGTAGTTTTGCCGGCTGCTGCATCCCTCTCTTGATGCAGGGAAGACAGCCTGCCCTGCAGGTCTGACGTTCAGCTGGGTTTTTTCTTTTTTAAGACTTAAATCCCTGATCTGCCGCATTTCCCAGATCCCATGCAAATCACTCTTCCTTTGGAGTAACAGACTGCTATTGCTTGCTATCACCCCACGATCCGGATCCTGGGAGGATGAAAGAATAAAGGCTGTGAGCTACTCCACAGCGGGGAAAAAGGGGACATAGAAAGACATTACCTAAATGTAACATGGATTCCTGTCTGCCACTTTGGTTTCCCAGGGTAATGGATTTCAAGCATTTCTGCCTGCCTTAAAATAACACAATAAAGTTAACATATGCTCATCAGGAGGATGGACTAAACTTTTATCAAAATAATAGCACGAGCATGAAATACTGATTCTGATGTAACCATTTGCCATTGGTAGAAAAAGAATTTGAACTGGTGGCTTCAAAGGCCTGAAAAGCATTCATTAATCTTTGGTCAGGAGCTGGACTGGAGAAGATAAGCCCGAGCTTTTATTTTGATGCACTTGCTCTCTTGAATCAATGCTGACACAGTCTCTACAGATCAGGTTGGTCTTACTGTGCAGAAAGCAATTTTTCAAAACAAAAGTATGAAGTAAGCAGCTCATTGGGGTCACGAGAGGAAGGAAAGCAGTGGAACAAATGACTGATGAATGAGAAAATTATTATAAGCTGCTTAGCAAGACTTCCAGAACACCAACTGGGGAAGGAAAGACGGCAAGAGAACACAACTGGTGCATACTGAGCACCCATGAAATACTCACTGTATTTTTGTGAATTGTGTTGAACCCTTGCAGATAACTTGCAAAATTAAGGGCTGATTTTAGTGCCAAAAAAAGAGCATAGACATTTTGACAGAGAAGTTAGCAGGGAGAGGATCTGGCCCACGGATAATATAAGAAAAACAAAACCAAGCCAAAGATTATTTTCTTTTCATTGTTTGAGATTTTAAAGGGGAACTAGAGATCTACTGTGTTCACCACAATAGGAAACACTTATAAAAGTTCTGGTTTCCAAAAGGCAATTGTCCAGTACCCCCTAAAAAAATCCAGATTTCTTTAAAAATATCTCAAGTTACTGTTGAAGAATGTTTTAAACCAAAAATCACCAGTCTTTTCTGGAGATTTCATGGAAAAAGTAGCTGCATAAAACTAAACCCTAGTGATTTCCCTTTACATGGTGTCAAGTTTTGATTAAAATTTGTACTTCTAATGTGTTCAGTGGCTGGCCTAAAATGTAGTTATATGACCAATCTTATACTTTGAGCATATGGATATATAAAGGAAGATTTACACTTTGTGGCTTTCACCTAATTTCTCTAAAGGCCAAAATGAAAAGCACACATCTGACAACCTCAGACTGTGGTAAAGTTCAGTTCATACACCCATCTGGACCCCAAAATCCTTGGTTCTTGCTCATCTTTAGTTCTGCTGGGTTATTATTGTTTTACAGAAAAAGAAAAAGGGGTTTAGAGTTTTTTAGAACAATATCACTGCTTTTGAAGCCTGAATAAATACAGGAAGAGAACACCTGAAGGAAATACAACATGTCATTTAAATGAAAGATACATGAAAACATATAATGTCTATTAACCATAATGCCTACTTGGAGAGCTGTTCATGGTGGTGTTTTACTATTCCAACAACACTAAGAAACTCTCCTCCTGTACATTTAATTAGTATCCTGCTACCTATGAAACACAACATTCAGTTTACCTTGCTATCTCTTTTAACTAGGCTGTGTAAGAGTTAGGACCTGATATTCCCAGAACCTCCACCACTTGTACGGGATTCCCATACTTACTTCTCTTACTGTATTTATCACTAGCTTTAAATAAACATGCGAATGACATGAAATGTGGTAATACACCTCCACCACCAACTCAGACAAATGCAGTTTTCAAGTGGAAGGGATCCCAGGACTTGATTTTAAAACACCTGGCTGGCTTTGGTGTAATGCTCATGTGGCTAGCGTGGATGAGGCCAATGGCATGGCCCCTCTGTGAGCAGCCATGTGACCTCTGCTGGGGTGAGGTGGTGGGCCTGGTGGGCAGGGGGCACATGTCCCCACTCCACTGGAGTAGTGGTGGTTGAGCAGCCCCACACCATGGGAAATGCCAGAGCACTGGCATTGCCAGCCTGGGCATGCTGAGCACAGCCCGGTGTGCAAGGCTGGGTCAGAACATAATGCAGTTGTGAGGGTCTTTTCTTTTTCTTCTCTTTTTAAAACAAACAGCTTTCCTTTGCATGCAAACATTACCGTGTATTAAGTGTGAGACTTCACAACAGACAGCATCAAGCGTCTAAAGCATGCTGCTTGCAGGGTTTGGCACTGAGCACCCCTGACCATCACCAGGGAACAGCCTTGGACTGAAAATGTGAATACTTAAAGCACATCAAACCGCCACAGGAGTTCCACACTGAAATGACAGTGTTTACGTACGTGTACACACTAGGTAAAATCAGAAACCTAAATCAGACTGGAAATACTCATCACTTTACAGCGCTAAGAAAAGGGGCTTCAGGAGAGAGGAGACAGATAAATACAGGTTATCAAAGCTGACGAAATACTTAAGAATAAGTTTGTATACTCTTGGAATTGATTCATTGGGAAAACTCTGTTCATACACTGCATGAATAATACCCAACTATTAGAGGACAACCACCTCCTCTTCCTTAAACTGCTGTGCCCAGGAGCCTCTGATTAGCGGGCAGAAGAGAGGGTAGAAAGCAGGTCCAGCTCTATAGAGAATCAGATTCACAACACCCCAAGGTTTAGTAACATGGTGATTGAGCCCTGGGAGCTGATCTTGTTTCTGGAGCCTTCAGCCTTCTCACTTCAGATTTAATCAGAAATAATTGGCCCTTTTGAACAGCAGGAAATTTGGCTGCTACTGAAGCTGTGCTACACTGCCAAGCCATGCCTGCCCAGCAGGAGCTGCAGTCCTGCTGCATAGATGCAGCTCACAGCCCTCCGGGATAGCATCCTCCTCCTAGGAGGGATGCAGCTCAGCATCCTAACAGCCTCCTTGGGACCTGAAGGGAGAACAGTGCCCACTTCCACTGCATTTAGTTGGAAAAAAGGGTGACATGCAACAGGAGAGCAACAGGAGAATGTCAACTAATGTTGCATCAGCTCTGTAAGGGAGATCTCCAGATTGTAAAGTCCCAGGTAGATCCTCACGCTCTGAGACCTGTCTTGTGCCCTGACTCTAGTAACGGTTTTAATGTGATGAACCCTGTGTTAAACCACACAGAATGAGTATGCCCTTTAAAAAGTTTCAGCGGTGTTATTAAGTTTGCTTGCACAGAGAGCAGGTGCATGTGCACATGGCAAAGAGTCACCAATGAAAGGCCACGGACTCTGACGTTGAACTGATGCCAGGGACTGTACCAGCCCTGCAGGAGGGTATTCGCTTCCAGGAAAAATGCCAAGAGCCTTTCTCAAATATGAGCATGCAATTAGGAGATGACAGGGAATGCCTTTCAAAATGAAACATGACGCTTTTGTACCAGAGGTGGTCTTGTGCAAGAAATCTCAGTGTTGCAGAAATCACAGATAATGGGAAAAAGGATGAAAGGGAACTTGTGCAAACATTGTCTGAAGCACAGGAATGACAAATGCCCTGGAGAGGGATCCTTTAACCACTCCAGGAAACTCCATTATAATCAAGGTGTAGGCCATTTTATTTACAAGTGAATCAAAAGAACTTTTGAAATGCTAAGAGGATTTGAGGGAAAAAAGTGAAAAAATAGAACTTTTAAGGACAAGCAGGACTCTCATTGCATATGATTGAGAACTAGCTTTTGTACTGGAAACAGGGACAGAAATTAGTTCATTTCTTAATGTGGCACTTTCAGTCAAGTATCATTGCCAAAGCCAGGACGCTTTGTTAGTAATACATTACTAATGTGGTGACTACCCTGACCCGAACTGTCCTTATAGTGAGGAGGTTCAGACACATTTCCTTATATCAGAGGAACAGAAAATATATCTGCAAGACACAAAGGAAAGATTTAACAGCCTGGGGAAAAAAAACAAAAAACAAAAAAAACCCAAAAAAAACCACCACAACAGTCTGAGGGAAAGATGTGAGCCTAAGGTTTCTCTTTGGTTTTCCCAACACCTGGCTAGGGCACCTCACTCTTGTGTGTAGTTGAGTTAGTTTAACCAAAAAAACCCCAAAACTTGAGTTAAAATAAAATATACCAGTGCAGTCAAAGGAATAAAGGCAAACTATTTTCTTATCCCAGCAACCAACCTTAATACACAGTTGAAGCTGGATAAAATGAGATGGATGAGAGATCTAGGTATGTTACAACTTGCAGCAAACTAGCCACAGATGAACAATAGCTTAAAGATTAAAGCTATGTTAAATAAGTGACTTGTCAACTCCATTTCCATTTCTTGGCTAACATGACAAACCGTATAAACTGACAAAAACCTTATGACTGAAGCAACAGCCACAATTTTATGCTGTATACTTTTAACTTTGCATTATTCACTGTGGACTCATTGTGTTGCACCTTATCTGATATACATTGCAATTGCCTCAGGGCAGGGGCAATAATAAATTATATACACATTCTGCAACTACAAAGGACTCCAAAGAAACTAGTTAAATTAGCAATAAAGATACAACAAGCACAGTAGTCATTAATCCAAAGAAAAAGTACTAGTTGCTGTTCTTACTAAAAGTTCAAATTGTCACAAAACATTTGCAAAATATTGCTTTGGCAATTGCAGTGGAAAATCTCCAGGGTCATACTTGCTGCTAAACTGGGCAGAGAAGCTGAGCCAAGGCAGCAACATACTTGAGGTTGGGACACAATCTTTTGACAATTCCTGTAAGGAACTAGCCTTGTTTTTTGCAGAAGGGAACCTTCTGCAGTAGGATTTTGCAACAGCCAGTTTTCTTTAGATGTGAATATCAGGAGTCATATGCTGGAATGGCTCTGCAAGTGCAGCCTGAGACTAAACAGCAGGTAATGTTTGTCAATTAGACATGCTAACTCTCCTTACCAAAGTCAGACAAGAATGCTGTGCATTCACAGATTTAGCTGAAGGGCTTGCTACAGCAGCCTTCTTACGCACATAGCTGAGACAACCCAGCTGTGTCCCGGCCTGAAGGGACCCTAGGTAATAAATGAAAAGTAATCCTTTTATATTCATATGGTGTGGTTATAAGTATGTAACCCCTGCAATCCACTTTGTCTCTGATAGAAGCGATGGTGTGCCAATTGGTTAGGATGTAAGACAAGAGGAAAACAGGGGTATTTTGCTTTTACCAAAAGAGATTAAGACTGACAGGTAAACAAGCCTCCTCTTAGGCGGGAAGTAACAAATCCATTTGGGTCTTTGTTCTTTAGAGGTGCTTCCCCATCCTTTGCTCTCTTGCATTTAACAAACCCAGGGTCAAATTTTAGATGTCATGCTACGCAGCTCCACAAATATTGTGGGACAGGACAGGCTGGGAATGGAGTGAAGACACTGCAGCACTGGGAACACAGTCCAGAAAGAGAGAGCTAAACCCAGCCTGGGTTTGGTGATGCTGGTAAAGAGAGAAGTGAGGGAGCCCTGTACCCCGCTCCTTCACAGCTCACCATGGCTCCCTCCGCTGCACCCTCTTCCCTACATCTTTCCCGCATGCTCCAGCCACCTCACCATCACATGAATTTGTGATGACATCCTGCTTCAATCAGACTTGCCACACGTTTGGAGAGCCTCAAAGGACTTTAAAGCCTTTAGACTTTTATTCAGCCTAATTGCACCATTGTGCATTCACTGTCACTTAAAGCTTTCTAGCAGCTGATATAGGTCATCAAAATAAAACTCTTCTAACAACGTCTCCTTTCACCTGCCTGAGATTCATAGAAATAGTAATCAGCATTAAAAACAGTTTCTCTCTCAAAATCAAATTGTAGGAAAAGATTCAAATTAAGGGGTACGTTTGAAAAAATATAGGAGCTTTTCACTGAACAACGCTAATATCAGGAGGCTTTTAAACCCTATTGAAATATAATTAAATACATGTTCACCTCAAAAATTATTTTAAAGAATTAAGCTTTCTTAAAGCCATCCAATAAAAGCCCTTGGAACCCATTATGAATCCTTTCAATAACATCTTACAACTATTCAGTTTTAGGTTTGGTGGTTTGATTTTTTTTTTTTTCCCTATTGGCTTGGTATGTTTTCTTGAGAGCAAAACATCCTGGTGCCGTTGTGTTGGCTTTGGGGAAAAATCCAGTGCTATAAGCAAATGCAAATGCTCTTTTGTTTTCCCCTTATTACCCAGTAGACTAAGAATAGGGGTGTAATTGAACAAGTGACCTCATATTTGGACACATGTAGGAAAGAATGAAATGTATGTTATTGTAAGTTCTCCAGAGTCCACATAAGCAAACCTCTCCAGATATTGCACTGACTATCAGACTCTGCTTCTTACAAAGTCAGTGGGAGGTTTGCCATTGTCTTCTGTGTCAGCAGGATGGAGCCTCCAGTATTTGTCTTCAGATGTGGTGACTTGTCCATGTCTGCCAATATCAGTAGAGCTCTAGCTACTTAGATTAGTTTAAGATCTGCCAAGACATGTTTATGCTCTATCGCTATTAAAATCACAGCACACAGGAATTTAAAAAAGCAAACAAACAAACAAAACCAACAACCAACCAAACCTCTTTGTTAAAGGAAGTCCTAGATGACTGTCCTGCATCTATGGGAAAGGACTGTGCGTGTGCAGAGCTGCAGAACATGGAAAATATTTGGATATGGTAGGAGCCAGACCAGAGGAGCCGCTGTGCAGAGCACAGGCTTCATTTGCTTGCTCCCGGTAGTGCACTAGCTGCAGCTTTTCGCAGATGGACACATGAGAGCTGGAAGGGAGGATGCAGCTAACTTTTCTCCTTCTCCCAGGGACCAACAGGGCAGTGGCAGGAGAGAGGAGGTGCAAGCACCCGGTGTCAGCGAGGGACAAGGAGCACCAGGGGACAGAGAACTCCAGCTGGGCCTCAAGGGACAGAGAGACTGAGCCAAAATTCCTTCTACCAGCAAAGCCACTGAGCCAGCTAGGAGGAGGGACTGGCCAGCAGGACCAGCACAGGCAGGGAAGGGAACTGCATACAAACCTTTCCATTTTGTCTTTTTTTTTTTTTCTTCCCCTCCAGTTCTGTCTGCCACAGTCACTTTGAGTTTCCTCTATTTAAAAGCCTAAACAGTCTCAAATTAAATTTTCAGTTTAAAAGCCTTCCAGTTTTCCTGGAAAAACTCGTTGTAGGGGAAAGGTCTGGCAGATCTGCCTCAAAACTCTGGTCACTTTAGTCCTGTCAGAAGTACCAAGAGATATCAACTGCAATGGCTCATGGAATCTAAAACATTTTTTGAGGCTGTTTTTGTTTAAGCAAAGCCATTCCCCTATCACCTATGCTGGAGTATAAGCATACTTTTAAAATTTCACTGCATCATTGTTTTGTATAAATGTGGTTCTTTGGAAAAAAATCCTGCTGTTGTTTACACCTTTCTAAGCCTTTTGTTCAGTGCCAGACAAAAAGGAGATAGGGTGCAATGCTTAATAAGGACAATAACTACACTTTGTTTTGGAGCCAGCCCACCACAGAGAAGAGATGAAGTCCAAACAGCTGTGATGAGATCCATATTCATAAGGATCCTCCAACAATGTTTGCATTGCCATAATGCCATCTGTTCGAAGAATATGGTCAACACCCCAGTGAGGTACAATAAAAATAACACTCTCAGTGGGAAAATGGAGAAGTAGGTAGTAAGGGCTTCCCTGAGGTCACAGGACTTGCATGCGATGCAGGCACCAACCTGACCCTCCAGTTCCGGGCTTAACCAGAAGACCAAACTTTCCCATTAGCTGCTTAATCACTCTATGCATAATCACAGTACCAACAACAGGGAACTCCAGGACTGTGACAACAGAATGTGAATCCGCTCATAATTGCAGGCATTTCTGCTGACCCCTCAGATGAGAGCGAACTACTGATGAGCAGCAGTGCTGGATCCGGAGCTGCCATCACCAGGGTGACAATGGGATCAGCATTCATTGCCATTAATAGAGCCACTCCCTCAGCAATAGTAATAGTTTCAAATTTTGCTGTGTTATATCTCGTTCCATGTAAAACCCAAAGTAGCCTGATAAGAGCGGAAACGTGAATAGATCCATCTGTAACTTAGAGAGGTTCTCCTCCCCCTCTACTCTGCCCTGGTGAAAACACAGTTCTGGGCACCTCAGTTCAAGAGGGACAGAGAACTGCTGGAGAGAGTCCAGCGCAGAGCCACAAAGATGATGAAGGGAATGGAGCATCTCCCTTAGGAGGAAAGGCTGAGGGAGCTGGGTCTCTTTAGCTTGGAAAAGAGGAGACTGAGGGGTGACCTAATCAATGTTTATAAATATGTAAAGGGTGAGTGTCAGGAGGATGGAGCCAGGCTCTTCTCTGTGACATCCAGTGATAGGACAAGGGGCAATGGGTTCAAGCTGGAACATAGGAGGTTCCACTTGAATATGAGAAAAAACTTCTTCACGGTGAGGGTGACAGAGCACTGGAACAGGCTGCCCAGAGAGGTTGTGGAGTCTCCTTCTCTGGAGACATTCAAAGCCCACCTGGATACATTCCTGTGTGATCTGATCTAGGTGTTCCTGCTCCGGCAGGGGGATTGGACTAGATGATCTCTTGAGGTCCCTTCCAATCTCTAACATTCTGCCATTCTGTGATTCTGTGATCCTGTGAAACCTGCCACTGAAGCAATAAGGGGGGACGGATGAAGTCCAAGAGCTTCTGGACAACCACAGGTGGAGAATGGGCACCCTGTCCACACCAGCCACCAAGGAGGAGACCACGTGGGTGTGCACACAGGAAGCTCCATTCTGATTATCAGCCAGGCAATTCACACATCTCTGAGAACCATCCATATCTTCTGGAAGTCTGATGGAAGATAAAACCATTTTTCTATGTCGGGGCACCCCAAGCCCTTCTAACTGTGACCCGCTTCCAGGAATAAGTCTCACCTCTGGTAACACAGGTGGCAGTCTTTCCACAGGCTCCTGTCCCAGCTGCCATGGTTGCTCCCATGCTCATGGCTGGCACTGTGGAAACCAGTCCCCAAAGCAGAGCCAGCTCAGCAACCAAACTCACCCAACAGGGGACCTGCATCCTGACAAAAAATAGGGAGCTGGCAGACACAGAAGTTTCCTGCTCTGCTGAAAGGACACAAAACAATGACGGCAGTGATCCAGACCATCATCAAGGAAAGCTGATGAGATTGCTGAGGAGATGACAGAGGACCTTCACTGCACCAGGAGTTACTCAGGACTATTGGGACACAAGGTCAGTGTGCTAGCCCAGCATTTATAGCTTCACAAAAAAATCATGAAAGGCACAGAAATACAATACTAAGGCAAGGTTATTGCCGTGACAAAGGACAGAGCTGAAATAAGGGAGACAGACAAAAACATGCATCAGCTTTCCTCTGGCCATCATTCAGTGAGCTCTGCGTATGCTCCCGTGAGTTCCTAGGTCAAGGTCTAAAATCAGAAGAGATTAAGAAATACAAATGAGTTACCCATCATCCCCAAATAAAAGACCCTTCTTCTGGACGCAGCCCACATTTTTCAGGGAATAATTGTCCTCCATGGTTCTGGAACAGCTGGACTCCAGCTGGCAAGATTTAGTTTGAGCAAAGGCAATGGCTGCCACCTGATTAAATACACTAATTTCCCAGCATGAAAAATTAGCAGCCTGCACAATGTTGAGTTTGATGTAAATAAAAGGATATGCAACTTCAAAACCACCTACTAACTTGTTTTAAATTGGTATAGTAATAATTATGACAATGAAATAGCTTCCAGTTTTTGACAAAAAGGGTTTTTTTTACTGCAGGCTCCATTTCTACCAGTATTTATTATTTTTTTGTAAGCATATCCCCACTTAATTACGGGTAGCAATTGCTTTGCTTTCTAAAAATGTAGTCCCATGATAAAATTTTGATGGATTAGAATAATAAAGATCATGCTGTTTTATAAAATATTTTCAACTGTTCCTGTTTAGAGTCTACTTTATAGTGTTGTTTGCTTAGCTCATAATCTTCCCATAAAGTTCATCTGTCCAAAACATTTATTTCTTTACTTGATTTGTATTTAATTGTCGTAAATCACTGAGCTGTAAGAACTCCAAGCATGTAGGGATTGATTCCATTCATTCACAAACTTTATGCAACTGTGACTCCACTAATTTTAGCTATATCATTCAGTTCACCACGATGCACAGACATACTTCTCTACCAACTTTACCAATGTTTTCCTTTTTTTTTCCCATTTTGACCAAAATATGAGTAAATTTGAGAACAAAGATAAACTTTTCATTTAGTTTTTCTTTTCAAAGTTGTCTAGCTCTTTTGACAGCTAGAAGGGAGAAAAGACCTATCTTTTACAAATATATCCTTTAAGTATGAGAGTTAGCTAATAATATAGTCAAATAGTTAATTTTGTAGCTTTAATCTTTGAAGAAAGAGCGTAAGTGCGATGTTACTTCTGTATTCTGATTAATATCATATTTTTGCTTTATTTGACTTAGAAAGTGAAACATAAAACACACATATGAGGTTTGCTCAGCACTCTATATCATGAACATCTGGTCCAAAAAAAACACATTCTTGTGATCTACACATACAGATGAAATAGTCTAAGGCTCCCCCAAAACTTGCCTAAAATACCATGACTAAGAGAACACAGTCACAGATACACCAGCGCAGAAATAGCCCTGTATCAGCACCTTCTTTCACAGCATGGCTTGCACACCTCTTCACATGGTGCACATGCAGATTTGAAGACCATTCCTCTTGGGACTGCACTTGATCCTATTCCCTGCCAGGTCTTGTGTGCACAGCCCACAACTAATGTGGGAATTCAGCAGTTTCTTGCAACGCTGTCCGCAGATCACCAACATCCCAAAGGTGATTTGGCTCCAGTGGGCTGAAAGCTGAGAAGACACATGACGTGGGAGGAGGAAAGGAAGTGAAACATTAGAAGAAGACAGATTATTTTTCTCACCAACTACCAAAGCAAGACAGAAAAATGAAAAGTCGATAGGACAAATTATTTCCAAAGCATGATCTGACCTGTTAACACTTCTGGGGTTTTACTAGTGATGAAAATGACCTAGCAATTGCCATGGGGGGAAGAAGTCTCTGCAGGAACCTCCCTGCAGACATCTGGGTCTGACTGTTGCAATCCGATCCTCTGACTTACAAGCAAAGTGTTAAAAGTTTTCTCCAGATGATTAGCAATTTGTTTGCTCCTTGGAGTTTTGGTCTATGTTAAGACAGTGATTCATCCCGTACTTTTATCCTTCAAAGCCAATCAGAATAATATTTAAAAAGGAAAGAATAAAGAAAAAAATCCAAGTCAGACTTAATGACAAACATCACTTTAGTTTCATCTGCTGGTCAGATCAGTACTGCTCAGAGAAGGACGCACAAGCCTTTTAAATAGGAGTTAAGGATTTTTTGCCTGAGCCAGCTCTTCGCAGATGCAGCATCTGGTTTTCAGCTTGTAAACAAACTTACAGTTTGGTTTATTAGAGAACAGGGAGGTCAAGTGACCTGCCAGAGGTCTCCCAGTGAGGAACGCATAGCACTGGGTTTGAACCTCGGTTCTACCTGGTTCCCAAACTTCTACTCTCTTGTTTGGATATTTCCCATCCATCAACCCTGCTCCTCCCTGCTTGCTCCCCAACTGACAAACTAACCAAAGCTTTTTCCAGGCCAGGTTTACAGGTGGTTTTTTTTTTTTTTTTTTTTTTTTTTTTAACATTCATCCAACATTTACTGAACCCAGTGGATTTAGTAAAACCTGAATCTGTACTGAAACTGTGTTTTGAATGCACTGGAGTAGGGGAACAGTACCAAAGCCCCTTTTACAATGCACCTTCCCAACTCAGCACTCTTACAGACACACTCAAGGACAGGAAAACTTCTGTAGTGCCTAACCAAGAGATGTCCAGACCTGTTAATGGCAACAACAGTCACCACTCCCCAAAAATGCTGAGTCTTGGGTGAGTCAAAGCCCCCCAAAATGCTGAAGAAATATATATTTTCCGTTTCTCTTGAGCAATGTGCTTCCCCTGTTGCACTTGGAAATGTCCATTAGCTGAATACCTGCTTCTTGGAAGTGGCACCTCTCTGAGCTGCTCATTGCCAGTCGGCTCCAACCTGTATCCTGGTGTTTCCTCACACCTCAGAGCCATGAGTGAGCCTATTGCAGCTGCAGCCTGAACTGCTTTTGGAATCAGTAAGAGCTTTTAAAACAGTAAATTCAAGGGTAGTAGAATAAGGAATAACATAGGTATTATCATTATTACTATTATTATTACTATTTGCAAACTTAACAGTAAGATACACCTGCTTCCCCATCATACAGCCCAGGAATCTTAATAGGGTTGTGTTCTGGGGTTTTGCTCAGTCCAAAGCAATGCATTTCCCTCTGGAAATATAGAAATGTTTTGCTACCTTGGCAATGGACATAGAATCAAACTGAAAATCAAAAAAAGTAAAAACAAAATCCAAGACTTCCCATTAAACCACTTTGCAGTGTTGGATAATTCACTGCATTTCTCTGTGCTTCAGTTCCCTCTCCTGCAAAGCAGAGCTATTGAAAAATACCTGTCTTCACCAAAACACTGGGTTTTCCAGGTAATGAAGACTATGCCAGGTATAATCCTTCTGAAAGTTTACAGGGTTTGAAGCATTACCTCAAAACTGAAATTATGTTCCCTGGGGGGCTTTTTTGACCATCTAATTAATGACTTGATTGTGTAGGCGCCCAGTGAGAAAATAAACAAAAATGTTAATAAAATGAGACTGGGCATGGGCACAAAAAGAGATACTGTCCTTTGCACAGAGCAGTAGAGCCTGAGGCTGTGGACATAGCCATCATCACAGCTGTGTAGGGCTGGGGTCTGACACCATCTGGGGAGCTGAACCAGTTTGGAAAACAAACCTACAGATACAGTTTTGCTAAAGAGTTCATTTCAGCCAGGAAACTCAAGATAGGAGTTTACCACAAAACAAAAGGACCAACATTTGTTGAATTACTGCATTGTGCACCATATGGGTTTCCACTCAACCTGAATCTTGCAAGGAGGGGTCTTCAGATCTGCTCTCCTGGGTGAGGATGAACACTAACAGTGGAAATGTCAGTGTCAGCTACTTTGCAAATGCTGCCTGGGACCACCTTTGTGATTGCCAGTTGATTTGGAGCTTATCACTGATGGACATGTGGCTTTGGAGATTCCTCTTGAAAAGTCACCACAGCTGCTATTAACCATCCCCTCCTGCTATTCATGGTTGTGTTCACATTTTTGTCTAAAGCACCTTCTAACAGAGGCTATTTTACAAATGCTGCACTACAAAAGCAGAAGACTTTAGATCATTTCCACATCCTAGTGTGATACTAGATCTAAGCAAAGCCTGTACCTCTAAGTGCCTGAGACAGACTCTTCCTGCCCCAAGTGCCAAACAATTTACACCAACAAAACCTGTTTCTGACCAGAGCATATGGGACTGTGTCAGAATGCTCTTTCCTTCACAATCCTGATTCAAATGTGACTCTCAAGTGACAATTTATTAAGGCATGCAAACCATCTAATTCAGCCTATCCAACTGAGCACAATTATATTATTTAAGAAACAAATGAACAAACAAAAAAATAAAATCCTAAAAATTAAAAAAATTGCTGAGGTTTATTTTGTTAGCTACACCCTGCTACACTAACACCCCAACGAAAGGTCTTATTCTATTTTGTCACAAAGGATGTTCCAGTCCTTCAAGGTCACATAGAAATTGCCACTTCTCTTAATAGCCCCCAACATGAGAACGAGATGTAGCTCCCAGTAGAGCTGGGTAAAGCTCCTGACCACCCTCTTCTCAGTTCCTGTGGTTCAGGAAGCCAGCAGCCCGCAGCCCTCTCCATATTGCAACATGCTCCCATCAGATTATTCAGGACAAAAGAAGTCCTAATCTGGATTACATATCAGGAAAAAAAATGGGTGATTTCATGGCAGATTACAAACTGGCACATGCTGGGACCATGTGTAGAGGGGGAGTACCACTCTGTTGACCCATGCTAAGAAGGCAGACGGCTGCAGCAGATGGGTCTTATTAGCAGCAATGCATGGCAGAAAAGCAGGGCCTGTGTCCTCCCTTTGAAATACGCAAGTTTAAGGTGCAAAACATCTTGTAGAGTAAAGCCTTAGAAACAGAAAGTGCTTAAAAAGGCTTGGTGTTTGACATAGCCTAGTTTCAGATGACAAACAAAAAATCCAGGTCCCTCTCCAACTCAGAAAGCAGAAATTTTGCACATGTTTCTGCCTGTATCCCTGTGTTTGCGGCATCAGGGAAGTTATGCATGGTCTCCCATTGATCATAACTGTCTTCTGCTTTAGTTTCAAACAAACAAAAAAAAATAAATAATAGGTACATTTCTCCTGAGTTCAGCTCTGGACTTCAAAATACAGAATTTGAGATGAGAAAGAAATACATTCTTTTCCTAACTGCACCATATTTTTTTCTGTAGAGGAAGTGAACACTAGCCAAAAAAGCAAAAATATAATCCACAAGTTCCTGTATTTTAACTGTCTCTCATCTTGAAGCAATAAACAAAGGTTAATCAAACACTTACTAGCTGAGTAAATATTTTGGTCATATGTATAAACCAACCTAGGTCAGATTCTCATGTTTTGACTCTGCGTTAATATGTCTTTGAAAAGCTTTTCAGGGTTGGTAGATTCAATTTTTTTTTTTTCCATCTTAACTCCATATGCTAAATCAAGGAATTCTGCACATATATATACATACACAGACACTCTATATACATAGTTTTTTACAGACCCTCCAAAAACTCTTTCTTTTTCCTATAAACAAAGCCCATCAATACATTCGTGAAAGTGTCCCTAAGGAACTCTGCAATAAAGAAACCAAACCGCATTTGACAGAAGTCAGCATGTTCCAGCAAGATAACGCACTCCAGCTGCCTACAAACGAGGTGGAAGGATATTTCCAGTCCACCTTACAGAGCTCAATTTAGGCAACACGCTCCCAAATAACCCATTCTTTCTGTCCATGTTCACTCCTATTTGGCTCTCAGCAAGCCCAGGTTCTGTATCTCTCCTACCCCAGACCAGCACAACAGAGAGCCCTGTGCTGTGGACACTGCCGGAACTGATCATTTGCTCCAGTTCTGTGGAGGTTGTGGTTTAAGCATTCAACATCATTTTAATCAGCCTTTCAAATTTTTCTGTTGCCTGAGAACTATGTTGAAGGTCCCAAAGGGCACGCCCCCACATTTTCCCCAAAAGCTCTAGAGAAGGGAATGGAGGAATAGCTGCCTGTTCCCTGAGGACCTCACAAAGAAAACCTGACCTGCCAGCGAGCAGACGCTCTGCCACTGCCCTACCTGGATACAGCACCAAACAATGATAATGTCAAGTAGCATCTGCCAGCATGATTATCTATTGCAAAGCTGTGTTGCTCAGTCCTACAAAATCTGTGGCCACGCTTTGAAAGCTTTCCTTTCTAAGGGCAACAGTTTCAAGTTTATTCCAATCTCTTTCCACATTTTGGCAGGATCACATATATTGTGGTTGAGCTGAGCTGCTTTAAGCTAAGAGTTCTGCTATAACCTTTGTTTCAGGCCTGTGATTGCTTTATGTCCTGAAAAATACATACCATACCAGACATTACTTCTGGAAACCATATTTTTCTCCTGATCCTCTAAGACTCAGTTTCCTCACAGGAAAGAAAAATGGGTGAGAACTTGTAGGCTGAAAAAAGAAGTCTTCCCCCTTCCCTGCAACCATTGCTAAGAGGTGTAGTAGTACTACAGGTAGCGATAGCTTTCAGCTTCCCTGAGAAGCAATCAAACACGAAACATGAAACTCCACTTGAACCTTTTTGTAGGGGAAATGTTATAACATGGATCCCCTTAATGTGATATGTGTTGTGGAAATGGCCACCATTTTCCCCAATTAAATTAGCTCATTAAGGACCACAGCCTTGCAAACCAGTCCCGTCACTCTGCCAGCAAGTGGGTGGCCCTGGGTGTTGTAGTTTTACACAACACCACTCACTCACCCTCCCCCCTCCCTTCTCCCAAGGGTGGAGGAGAGAATTAAAGGGGTGAGGGGAAAAGAGGCTCCTGGGTTCAGATAAGAACAATTTAATGAGTAAATTACAATAATATTGGAAATAATAATTATTA